>NW_026288657.1:90000-112500 GCF_023373465.1 Oncorhynchus keta
TAGTAATACAATACATTATAAAACACACTACTACTAGTAATACAATACATTATAAAACACACTACTACTTGTAATACAATACATTATAAAACAAACTACTACTAGTAATACAATACATTATAAACACACTACTACTAGTAATACAATACATTATAAAACACTACTACTAGTAATACAACACATTATAAAACACATTATAAAACATACTACTACTAGTAATACAATACATTATAAAACATACTACTACTAGTAATACAATACATTATAAAACACATTATAAAACATACTACTACTAGTAATACAATACATTATAAACATACTACTACTAGTAATACAATACATTATAAAACACACTACTACTAGTAATACAATACATTATAAAACACACTACTACTTGTAATACAATACATTATAAAACAAATACTACTAGTAATACAATACATTATAAACACACTACTACTAGTAATACAATACATTATAAAACACATTATAAACTACTACTACTAGTAATACAATACATTATAAAACAAACTACTACTAGTAATACAATACATTATAAAACACATTATAAAAACACACTACTACTAGTAATACAATACATTATAAAACACATTATAAAACATACTACTACTAGTAATACAATACATTATAAAACATACTACTACTAGTAATACAATACATTATAAACACACTACTACTAGTAATACAATACATTATAAAACAAACTACTACTAGTAATACAATACATTATAAAACACATTATAAAACATACTACTACTAGTAATACAATACATTATAAAACATACTACTACTAGTAATACAATACATTATAAAACATACTACTACTAGTAATACAATACATTATAAACACACTACTACTAGTAATACAATACATTATAAAACATACTACTACTAGTAATACAATACATTATAAAACAAACTACTACTAGTAATACAATACATTATAAAACACATTATAAAACACACTACTACTAGTAATACAATACATTATAAACACACTACTACTAGTAATACAATACATTATAAACACACTACTACTAGTAATACAGTACATTATAAACACACTACTACTTGTAATACAATACATTATAAAACAAACTACTACTAGTAATACAATACATTATAAAACACATTATAAACACACTACTACTAGTAATACAATACATTATAAACCATACTACTACTAGTAATACAATACATTATAAAACACATTATAAAACACACTACTACTAGTAATACAATACATTATAAAACACATTATAAAACATACTACTACTAGTAATACAATACATTATAAACACACTACTACTAGTAATACAGTACATTATAAACACACTACTACTTGTAATACAATACATTATAAAACATACTACTACTAGTAATACAATACATTATAAACACACTACTACTAGTAATACAGTACATTATAAACACACTACTACTAGTAATACAATACATTATAAACATACTACTACTAGTAATACAATACATTATAAACACACTACTACTAGTAATACAGTACATTATAAACACACTACTACTTGTAATACAAGACATTATAAAACATACTACTACTAGTAATACAATACATTATAAAACATACTACTACTAGTAATACAATACATTATAAAACACATTATAAACACACTACTACTAGTAATACAATACATTATAAACCATACTACTACTAGTAATACAATACACTATAAACACACTACTACTAGTAATACAATACATTATAAACACACTACAATACATTATAAAACACATTATAAACACACTACTACTAGTAATACAATACATTATAAACATACTACTACTAGTAATACAATACATTATAAACACACTACAATACATTATAAAACACATTATAAACACACTACTACTAGTAATACAACACATTATAAACACACTACTACTACTAGTAATAAAACACATTATAAACATACTACTACTAGTAATACAATACATTATAAAACATACTACTACTAGTAATACAATACATTATAAACACACTACTACTAGTAATACAATACATTATAAAACATACTACTACTAGTAATACAATACATTATAAGATATACTACTACTAGTAATACAATACATTACAAACACACTACTACTAGTAATACAATACATTATAAAACACACTACTGCTAGTAATACAATACATTATAAAACACACTACTGCTAGTAATACAATACATTATAAACATACTACTACTAGTAATACAATACATTATAAAACATACTACTACTAGTAATACAATACATTATAAAACATACTACTACTAGTAATACAATACATTATAAAACATACTACTACTAGTAATACAATACATTATAAAACACATTATAAACACACTACTACTAGTTATATAACACATTATAAACATACTACTACTAGTAATACAATACATTATAAAACATACTACTACTAGTAATACAATACATTATAAAACACATTATAAACATACTACTACTAGTAATAAAACACATTATAAAACACATTATAAAACATACTACTACTAGTAATACAATACATTATAAAACATACTACTACTAGTAATACAATACATTATAAACACACTACTACTAGTAATACAATACATTATAAAACACATTATAAACATACTACTACTAGTAATACAATACATTATAAAACATACTACTACTAGTAATACAATACATTATAAAACACATTATAAACACACTACTACTAGTTATATAACACATTATAAACACACTACTACTAGTAATACAATACATTATAAAACATACTACTACTAGTAATACAATACATTATAAAACACATTATAAACATACTACTACTAGTAATAAAACACATTATAAAACACATTATAAAACATACTACTACTAGTAATACAATACATTATAAACATACTACTACTAGTAATACAACACATTATAAACACACTACTACTAGTAATACAATACATTATAAAACACACTACTACTAGTAATACAATACATTATAAACATACTACTACTAGTAATACAATACATTATAAAACACATTATAAAACACACTACTACTAGTTATATAACACATTATAAACATACTACTACTAGTAATACAATACATTATAAACATACTACTACTAGTAATACAATACATTATAAAACACACTACTACTAGTAATACAACACATTATAAACATACTACTACTAGTAATACAATACATTATAAAACATACTACTACTAGTAATACAATACATTATAAAACACATTATAAAACACACTACTACTAGTTATATAACACATTATAAACATACTACTACTAGTAATACAATACATTATAAACATACTACTACTAGTAATACAATACATTATAAAACACACTACTACTAGTAATACAATACATTATAAACATACTACTACTAGTAATACAATACATTATAAAACATACTACTACTAGTAATACAATACATTATAAAACATACTACTACTAGTAATACAATACATTATAAAACATACTACTACTAGTAAGTGAAATAATCTGTAAACAATTGTTGGAAAAATTACTTGTACAAAGTAGACGTCCTAACTGACTGGCCAAAACTATAGTTTGTTAACAAGACATTTGTGGAGTGGTTGAAAAACAAGTTTAAATGGCTCCAACCTGAGTGTATGTAAACTTCAGACGTCAACTGTAGGACAAATGTAAGCACTCATCAAATGATGTTTTTCAGTACCTTCCTGGGTACAGCTCCCAAACAGTCTCTCTCGTCACTACCATCCAGGCAGTCCTCCTGGCCATCACAGTGCCACGTCTCGAAGATACACAGGTTGGTGTCACAGTGGAAGTTCCCCGGCTGGCAGTCAAAACAGTTCTTCTCATCAGAACCGTCTGGGCACTGGAACGAATGAATGAGAGATACTGCTGTATATTTACAATCATAACAGTTCTTCTCATCAGAACCGTCTGGACACTGGAATGAATTAATGAATTAATGAATGAATGAATGAGAGATACTGCTGTATATTTACAGTCAAAACAGTTGTGATCAGTATGTTGTCTTCCTCAGTGTGTATATTATATTATATTGATCAGTATGTTGTCTTCCTCAGTGTGTATATTATATTATATTGATCAGTATGTGGTCTTCCTCAGTGTGTATATTATATTATATTGATCAGTATGTGGTCTTCCTCAGTGTGTATATTATATTATATTGATCAGTATGTTGTCTTCCTCAGTGTGTATATTATATTATATTGATCAGTATGTTGTCTTCCTCAGTGTGTATATTATATTATATTGATCAGTATGTGGTCTTCCTCAGTGTGTATATTATATTATATTGATCAGTATGTGGTCTTCCTCAGTGTGTATATTATATTATATTGATCAGTATGTTGTCTTCCTCAGTGTGTATATTATATTATATTGATCAGTATGTTATCTTCCTCAGTGTGTATATTATATTATATTGATCAGCATGTTGTCTTCCTCAGTGTGTATATTATATTATATTGATCAGTATGTGGTCTTCCTCAGTGTGTATATTATATTATATTGATCAGTATGTGGTCTTCCTCAGTGTGTATATTATATTATATTGATCAGTATGTTGTCTTCCTCAGTGTGTATATTATATTATATTAATCAGTATGTTGTCTTCCTCAGTGTGTATATTATATTATATTGATCAGTATGTTGTCTTCCTCAGTGTGTATATTATATTATATTGATCAGTATGTGGTCTTCCTCAGTGTGTAGATTAGATTATATTGATCAGTATGTTGTCTTCCTCAGTGTGTATATTATATTATATTGATCAGCATGTTGTCTTCCTCAGTGTGTATATTATATTATATTGATCAGTATGTGGTCTTCCTCAGTGTGTATATTATATTATATTGATCAGTATGTTGTCTTCCTCAGTGTGTATATTATATTATATTGATCAGTATGTTGTCTTCCTCAGTGTGTATATTATATTATATTGATCAGTATGTTGTCTTCCTCAGTGTGTATATTATATTATATTGATCAGTATGTTGTCTTCCTCAGTGTGTATATTATATTATATTGATCAGTATGTTGTCTTCCTCAGTGTGTATATTATATTATATTGATCAGCATGTTGTCTTCCTCAGTGTGTATATTATATTATATTGATCAGTATGTTGTCTTCCTCAGTGTGTATATTATATTATATTGTTCAGTATGTTGTCTTCCTCAGTGTGTATATTATATTATATTGATCAGTATGTTGTCTTCCTCAGTGTGTATATTATATTATATTGATCAGTATGTTGTCTTCCTCAGTGTGTATATTATATTATATTGATCAGCATGTTGTCTTCCTCAGTGTGTATATTATATTATATTGATCAGTATGTTGTCTTCCTCAGTGTGTATATTATATTATATTGATCAGTATGTTGTCTTCCTCAGTGTTTATATTATATTATATTGATCAGTATGTTGTCTTCCTCAGTGTTTATATTATATTATATTGATCAGTATGTTGTCTTCCTCAGTGTGTATATTATATTGATCAGTATGTTGTCTTCCTCAGTGTGTATATTATATTATATTGATCAGTATGTTGTCTTCCTCAGTGTGTAAAGTATATTATATTGATCAGTATGTGGTCTTCCTCAGTGTGTATATTATATTATATTGATCAGTATGTTGTCTTCCTCAGTGTGTATATTATATTATATTGATCAGTATGTTGTCTTCCTCAGTGTGTATATTATATTATATTGATCAGTATGTTGTCTTCCTCAGTGTGTAGATTATATTATATTGTTCAGTATGTTGTCTTCCTCAGTGTGTATATTATATTATATTGATCAGTATGTGGTCTTCCTCAGTGTTTCTATTATATTATATTGATCAGTATGTTGTCTTCCTCAGTGTGTAGATTATATTATATTGATCAGTATGTTGTCTTCCTCAGTGTGTATATTATATTATATTAATCAGTATGTTGTCTTCCTCAGTGTTTATATTATATTATATTGATCAGTATGTTGTCTTCCTCAGTGTGTATATTATATTATATTGATCAGCATGTTGTCTTCCTCAGTGTGTATATTATATTATATTGATCAGTATGTTGTCTTCCTCAGTGTGTAGATTATATTATATTGATCAGTATGTTGTCTTCCTCAGTGTGTATATTATATTATATTGATCAGTATGTTGTCTTCCTCAGTGTGTATATTATATTATATTGATCAGTATGTTGTCTTCCTCAGTGTGTATATTATATTATATTGATCAGTATGTTGTCTTCCTCAGTGTGTATATTATATTATATTGATCAGTATGTTGTCTTC
This sequence comes from Oncorhynchus keta, assembly GCF_023373465.1. NCBI lineage: Eukaryota > Metazoa > Chordata > Actinopteri > Salmoniformes > Salmonidae > Oncorhynchus > Oncorhynchus keta. The sequence continues at coordinate 96,341 of NW_026288657.1, forward strand.
CTCAGTGTGTATATTATATTATATTGATCAGCATGTTGTCTTCCTCAGTGTGTATATTATATTATATTGATCAGTATGTTGTCTTCCTCAGTGTGTATATTATATTATATTGATCAGTATGTTGTCTTCCTCAGTGTTTATATTATATTATATTGATCAGTATGTTGTCTTCCTCAGTGTTTATATTATATTATATTGATCAGTATGTTGTCTTCCTCAGTGTGTATATTATATTATATTGATCAGTATGTTGTCTTCCTCAGTGTGTATATTATATTATATTGATCAGTATGTTGTCTTCCTCAGTGTGTATATTATATTATATTGATCAGTATGTTGTCTTCCTCAGTGTGTATATTATATTATATTGTTCAGTATGTTGTCTTCCTCAGTGTGTATATTATATTATATTGATCAGTATGTTGTCTTCCTCAGTGTGTATATTATATTATATTGATCAGTATGTTGTCTTCCTCAGTGTGTATATTATATTATATTGATCAGCATGTTGTCTTCCTCAGTGTGTATATTATATTATATTGATCAGTATGTTGTCTTCCTCAGTGTGTATATTATATTATATTGATCAGTATGTTGTCTTCCTCAGTGTTTATATTATATTATATTGATCAGTATGTTGTCTTCCTCAGTGTTTATATTATATTATATTGATCAGTATGTTGTCTTCCTCAGTGTGTATATTATATTGATCAGTATGTTGTCTTCCTCAGTGTGTATATTATATTATATTGATCAGTATGTTGTCTTCCTCAGTGTGTAAAGTATATTATATTGATCAGTATGTGGTCTTCCTCAGTGTGTATATTATATTATATTGATCAGTATGTTGTCTTCCTCAGTGTGTATATTATATTATATTGATCAGTATGTTGTCTTCCTCAGTGTGTATATTATATTATATTGATCAGTATGTTGTCTTCCTCAGTGTGTAGATTATATTATATTGTTCAGTATGTTGTCTTCCTCAGTGTGTATATTATATTATATTGATCAGTATGTGGTCTTCCTCAGTGTTTCTATTATATTATATTGATCAGTATGTTGTCTTCCTCAGTGTGTAGATTATATTATATTGATCAGTATGTTGTCTTCCTCAGTGTGTATATTATATTATATTAATCAGTATGTTGTCTTCCTCAGTGTTTATATTATATTATATTGATCAGTATGTTGTCTTCCTCAGTGTGTATATTATATTATATTGATCAGCATGTTGTCTTCCTCAGTGTGTATATTATATTATATTGATCAGTATGTTGTCTTCCTCAGTGTGTAGATTATATTATATTGATCAGTATGTTGTCTTCCTCAGTGTGTATATTATATTATATTGATCAGTATGTTGTCTTCCTCAGTGTGTATATTATATTATATTGATCAGTATGTTGTCTTCCTCAGTGTGTATATTATATTATATTGATCAGTATGTTGTCTTCCTCAGTGTGTAGATTAGATTGAGAATATGTTGATAATGTTTTCACAAACCAACAGTGAAACCCAGGCTACCTAAGTATGGTTCTCAATCACAGACAACTAACGACACCTGCCTCTGATTGAGAACCATACTAGACTGAAACAGAAACCAAACATAGAAAAACACACACAGACTGCCCCCCCAACTCACCCCCTGATACCATACTAAATAAAGACAAAACATAGACTGCCCACCCCAACTCACCCCTGATACCATACTAAATAAAGACTAAACATAGACTGCCCCCCAACTCACACCCTGACCATACTAAATAAAGACAAAACATAGACTGCCCACCCCAACTCACACCCTGACCATACTAAATAAAGACAAAACACAGACTGCCCACCCCAACTCACACCCTGACCATACTAAATAAAGACCAAACATAGACTGCCCACCCCAACTCACACCCTGACCAACACTAAATACAGACAAAACATAGACTGCCCACCCCAACTCACACCCTGACCATACTAAATAAAGACAAAACATAGACTGCCCACCCCAACTCACACCCTGACCAACACTAAATACAGACAAAACATAGACTGCCCACCCCAACTCACACCCTGACCATACTAAATAAAGACAAAACACAGACTGCCCACCCCAACTCACACCCTGACCAACACTAAATAAAGACAAAACATAGACTGCCCACCCCAACTCACACCCTGACCATACTAAATAAAGACAAAACATAGACTGCCCACCCCAACTCACACCCTGACTATACTAAATAAAGACAAAACATAGACTGCCCACCCCAACTCACACCCTGACCAACACTAAATAAAGACTAAACACAGACTGCCCACCCCAACTCACACCCTGACCATACTAAATAAAGACAAAACATAGACTGCCCCCCAACTCACACCCTGACCGTACTAAATAAAGACAAAACACAGACTGCCCACCCCAACTCACACCCTGACCACACTAAATAAAGACAAAACATAGACTGCCCCCCCCAACTCACACCCTGACTATACTAAATAAAGACAAAACATAGACTGCCCACCCCAACTCACACCCTGACTATACTAAATAAAGACAAAACATAGACTGCCCACCCCAACTCACACCCTGACCATACTAAATAAAGACAAAACATAGACTGCCCACCCCAACTCACGCCCTGACCATACTAAATAAAGACAAAACATAGACTGCCCACCCCAACTCACGCCCTGACCATACTAAATAAAGACAAAACATAGACTGCCCACCCCAACTCACGCCCTGACCATACTAAATAAAGACAAAACATAGACTGCCCACCCCAACTCACGCCCTGACCATACTAAATAAAGACAAAACATAGACTGCCCCCCAACTCACACCCTGACCATACTAAATAAAGACAAAACACAGACTGCCCCAACTCACAACCTGACCATACTAAATAAAGACCAAACATAGACTGCCCCCCAACTCACACCCTGACCATACTAAATAAAGACAAAACATAGACTGCCCCCCAACTCACACCCTGACCATACTAAATAAAGACAAAACATAGACTGCCCACCCCAACTCACGCCCTGACCATACTAAATAAAGATAAAACATAGACTGCCCACCCCAACTCACACCCTGACCAACACTAAATAAAGTCAAAACATAGACTGCCCACCCCAACTCACACCCTGACCATACTAAATAAAGACAAAACATAGACTGCCCACCCCAACTCACACCCTGACCAACACTAAATAAAGACAAAACATAGACTGCCCACCCCAACTCACACCCTGACCATACTAAATAAAGACAACACATAGACTGCCCACCCCAACTCACACCCTGACCATACTAAATAAAGTCAAAACACAGACTGCCCACCCAACTCACACCCTGACCATACTAAATAAAGACAAAACATAGACTGCCCACCCCAACTCACACCCTGACCATACTAAATAAAGACAAAACATAGACTGCCCCCCCCAACTCACACCCTGACCAACACTAAATAAAGACAAAACATAGACTGCCCCCCAACTCACACCCTGACCATACTAAATAAAGACAAAACATAGACTGCCCACCCCAACTCACACCCTGACCATACTAAATAAAGACAAAACATAGACTGCCCACCCCAACTCACACCCTGACCATACTAAATAAATACAAAACATAGACTGCCCACCCCAACTCACGCCCTGACTATACTAAATAAAGACAAAACATAGACTGCCCACCCCAACTCACACCCTGACCATACTAAATAAAGACAAAACATAGACTGCCCACCCCAACTCACACCCTGACCAACACTAAATAAAGACTAAACATAGACTGCCCACCCCAACTCACGCCCTGACCATACTAAATAAAGACCAAACATAGACTGCCCCCCAACTCACACCCTGACCAACACTAAATAAAGACAAAACATAGACTGCCCACCCCAACTCACACCCTGACTAACACTAAATAAAGACAAAACATAGACTGCCCACCCCAACTCACACCCTGACTAACACTAAATAAAGACAAAACATAGACTGCCCACCGCAACTCACACCCTGACTAACACTAAATAAAGACAAAACATAGACTGCCCACCCCAACTCACACCCTGACTAACACTAAATAAAGACAAAACATAGACTGCCCACCCCAACTCACACCCTGACTAACACTAAATAAAGACAAAATAAAGGAAATAAAGGTCAGAACGTGAATACTTTCTGTTAAAAAGAATCTAAGAATTGGCAGAAGGCCGACAACAAACACAATAACATATTTGGAAGAATTAAGCAACTAAATAGATTATTTTTTAAGTCACTGTCCTCTTTTATTAAATTCCTTACGTCACTATTTCATTTGAATTGATTTGAATCTGGATCTTTATTGAGTAAAGGGCCGTCAGTAAGCATTTCACTGCTATTAAATAATCATTTGATTTGATTTGAATCTGGATCTTTATTGAGTAAAGGGCCGTCAGTAAGCATTTCACTGTTAATAAATAATCATTTGATTTGATTTGAATTTGGATCTTTATTGAGTAAAGGGCCGTCAGTAAGCATTTCACTGTTAATAAATAATCATTTGATTTGATTTGAATCTGGATCTTTATTGAGTAAAGGGCCGTCAGTAAGCATTTCACTGTTAATAAATAATCATTTGATTTTATTTGAATTTGGATCTTTATTGAGTAAAGGGCCGTCAGTAAACATTTCACTGCTATTAAATAATCATTTGATTTGATTTGAATCTGGATCTTTATTGAGTAAAGGGCCGTCAGTAAGCATTTCACTGCTATTAAATAATCATTTGATTTGATTTGAATCTGGATCTTTATTGAGTAAAGGGCCGTCAGTAAGCATTTCACTGCTATTAAATAATCATTTGATTTGATTTGATGTATTAAAAGCCTGTTTTTAGACACAACGATCATTAGAATCACAGTCTGAAAATAGACTGTAACTAGAATGTTTTCAACTGAAGGGTTTCTCTCCTACATCCAGGAGTTTAGCACAATCATTTTTTATCACAATTGCACAATAGGATAATAAAGTATTGATTGATTGATTGATTGATTGATTGATACCTTCTTCTGGTTGTTACATCTTTCAGAGGCAGGGTAGCAGGCCCCACTGCCCCCCTCACAGGGGTACTCCCCCTCCTGGCAAACTGGACACTCTTCCTCGTCGCGCCCCGTAGGGCAGTGCCAGTACCCGTCACAGCGCTGGCGTTCAGAGTAACAGCCCTGGTCCAATCCGCACGGGTGTTCCCCAGGGAAACAGTAACCTTTCACCTACAGGATAGAACAGGAAACGTCCTCATAAAGTCATCTCTGGGTACTAGTCTTCTGTCTGGTCAGGATAAACTCTGGGTACTAGTCTTAGTCTTCTGTCTGGTCAGGATAAACTCTGGGTACTAGTCTTCTGTCTGGTCAGGATAAACTCTGGGTACTAGTCTTCTGTCTGGTCAGGATAAACTCTGGGTACTAGTCTTCTGTCTGGTCAGGATAAACTCTGGGTACTAGTCTTCTGTCTGGTCAGGATAAACTCTGGGTACTAGTCTTAGTCTTCTGTCTGGTCAGGATAAACTCTGGGTACTAGTCTTCTGTCTGGTCAGGATAAACTCTGGGTACTAGTCTTCTGTCTGGTCAGGATAAACTCTGGGTACTAGTCTTCTGTCTGGTCAGGATAAACTCTGGGTACTAGTCTTCTGTCTGGTCAGGATAAACTCTGGGTACTAGTCTTCTGTCTGGTCAGGATAAACTCTGGGTACTAGTCTTCTGTCTGGTCAGGATAAACTCTGGGTACTAGTCTTCTGTCTGGTCAGGATAAACTCTGGTTACTAGTCTTCTGTCTGGTCAGGATAAACTCTGGGTACTAGTCTTCTGTCTGGTCAGGATAAACTCTGGGTACTAGTCTTCTGTCTGGTCAGGATAAACTCTGGGTACTAGTCTTCTGTCTGGTCAGGATAAACTCTGGGTACTAGTCTTCTGTCTGGTCAGGATAAACTCTGGGTACTAGTCTTCTGTCTGCTCAGGATAAACTCTGGGTACTAGTCTTCTGTCTGGTCAGGATAAACTCTGGGTACTAGTCTTCTGTCTGGTAAGGATAAACTCTGGGTACTAGTCTTCCTGTGGTCAGGATAAACTCTGGGTACTAGTTTTCTGTCTGGTCAGGATAAACTCTGGGTACTAGTCTTCTGTCTGGTAAGGATAAACTCTGGGTACTAGTCTTCCTGTGGTCAGGATAAACTCGGGGTACTAGTCTTCTGTCTGGTCAGGATAAACTCTGGGTATTAGTCTTCTGTCTGGTCAGGATAAACTCTGGGTACTAGTCTTCTGTCTGGTAAGGATAAACTCTGGGTACTAGTCTTCCTGTGGTCAGGATAAACTCTGGGTACTACTCTTCTGTCTGGTCAGGATAAACTCTGGGTACTAGTCTTCTGTCTGGTCAGGATAAACTCTGGGTACTAGTCTTCTGTCTGGTCAGGATAAACTCTGGGTACTAGTCTTAGTCTTCTGTCTGGTCAGGATAAACTCTGGGTTCTAGTCTTCTGTCTGGTCAGGATAAACTCTGGGTACTAGTCTTCTGTCTGGTCAGGATAATCTCTGGGTACTAGTCTTCTGTCTGGTCAGGATAAACTCTGGGTACTAGTCTTCTGTCTGGTCAGCATAAACTCTGGGTACTAGTCTTCTGTCTGGTCAGGATAAACTCTGGGTTAGGGTCAGGGTTAGGGTCAGGGTTAAGGTCAGGGTTAAGGTCAGGGTTAGGGTCAGGGTTAAGGTCAGGGTTAAGGTCAGGGTTAGGGTCAGGGTTAAGGTCAGGGTTAAGGTCAGGGTTAGGGTTAGGGTCAGGGTTAAGGTCAGGGTTAGGGTTAGGGTCAGGGTTAAGGTCAGGGTTAAGGTCAGGGTCAGGGTTAGGGTTAGGGTCAGGGTTAGCCTGCCTGGTATGTAGCGTTGAACCCATGCCCAGGGCTGAGTGGTGTTAGGGTCAGGGTTAGGGTCAGGTGAAAGGTCAGGTTAGGGTCAGGGTTAGCCTACCTGGTATGTAGGTAGTGTTGAACCCATGCCCAGGGCTGAGTGGTGTTAGGGTCAGGGATAGGGTCAGTGTTAAGGTCAGGGTTAGGGTCAGGGTTAAGGTCAGGGTTAGGGTCAGGGTTAGCCTACCTGGTATGTAGCGTTGAACCCATGCCCAGGGCTGAGTGGTGTTAGGGTCAGGGTTAGGGTCAGGGTTAAGGTCAGGGTTAGGGTCAGGGTTAGCCTACCTGGTATGTAGCGTTGAACCCATGCCCAGGGCTGAGTGGTGTTAGGGTCAGGGTTAGGGTCAGGGTTAAGGTCAGGGTTAGGGTCAGGGTTAGCCTACCTGGTATGTAGCGTTGAACCCATGCCCAGGGCTGAGTGGTTGGGCCAGGTACTGCAGACTCATCTGTCCTCTACTGGATTCTAACAGGGCTGAGTGGTGTTAGGGTCAGGGTTAGGGTCAGGGTTAGCCTACCTGGTATGTAGCGTTGAACCCATGCCCAGGGCTGAGTGGTTGGGCCAGGTACTGCAGACTCATCTGTCCTCTACTGGATTCTAACAGGGCTGAGTGGGGTTAGGGTCAGGGTTAGGGTCAGGGTTAGCCTACCTGGTATGTAGCGTTGAACCCATGCCCAGGGCTGAGTGGTTGGGCCAGGTACTGCAGACTCATCTGTCCTCTACTGGATTCTAACAGGGCTGAGTGGTGTTAGGGTCAGGGTTAGGGTCAGGGTTAGCCTACCTGGTATGTAGCGTTGAACCCATGCCCAGGGCTGAGTGGTTGGGCCAGGTACTGCAGACTCATCTGTCCTCTACTGGATTCTAACAGGGCTGAGTGGGGTTAGGGTCAGGGTTAGGGTCAGGGTTAGCCTACCTGGTATGTAGCGTTGAACCCATGCCCAGGGCTGAGTGGTTGGGCCAGGTACTGCAGACTCATCTGTCCTCTACTGGATTCTAACAGGGCTGAGTGGTGTTAGGGTCAGGGTTAGGGTCAGGGTTAGCCTACCTGGTATGTAGCGTTGAACCCATGCCCAGGGCTGAGTGGTTGGGCCAGGTACTGCAGACTCATCTGTCCTCTACTGGATTCTAACAGGGCTGAGTGGTGTTAGGGTCAGGGTTAGGGTCAGGGTTAGCCTACCTGGTATGTAGCGTTGAACCCATGCCCAGGGCTGAGTGGTTGGGCCAGGTACTGCAGACTCATCTGTCCTCTACTGGATTCTAACAGGGCTGGTCTCCTGTTGTTATGATGCGACAGGGCCTGCAGGAGGCGCTCTGCTCTCTGGACCAGCCCATCATAGACATGGAGGGAGTCCCCTGGCCCTAACCCCAGGTCCAGCTGCAACACGATGGGTTTAGGGTCCTAGGAGGAGGAATGAGTTAGATCCATCAAGTAGTCGACCGAGGGCAACCGTATTGATACAAAAATGTGAAAATCAAAAATAACTAATTTCAGTGATTTTCCATTGTGACAGACAGTTTAACTAAACAAGCTGCTGTTTTAATGGAGCTTATAGATCAGTCAGCATGTGTTCAGCTGTGTAACTCTGCTATAGATCAGTCAGCATTGTGTTCCTCTCTAACTCTGCTATAGATCAGTCAGCATGTGTTCAGCTGTGTAACTCTGCTATAGATCAGTCAGCATGTGTTCAGCTGTGTAACTGCTATAGATCAGTCAGCATGTGTTCAGCTGTGTAACTCTGCTATAGATCAGTCAGCATGTGTTGAGCTGTGTAACTCTGCTATAGATCAGTCAGCATGTGTTCAGCTGTGTAACTCTGCTATAGATCAGTCAGCATGTGTTCAGCTGTGTAACTCTGCTATAGATCAGTCAGCATGTGTTCAGCTGTGTAACTCTGCTATAGATCAGTCAGCATGTGTTCAGCTGTGTAACTCTGCTATAGATCAGTCAGCATGTGTTCATCTCTAACTCTGCTATAGATCAGTCAGCATGTGTTCAGCTGTGTAACTCTGCTATAGATCAGTCAGCATGTGTTCAGCTGTGTAACTCTGCTATAGATCAGTCAGCATGTGTTCAGCTGTGTAACTCTGCTATAGATCAGTCAGCATGTGTTCAGCTGTGTAACTCTGCTATAGATCAGTCAGCATGTGTTCATCTCTAACTCTGCTATAGATCAGTCAGCATGTGTTCATCTCTAACTCTGCTATAGATCAGTCAGCATGTGTTCATCTCTAACTCTGCTATAGATCAGTCAGCATGTGTTCAGCTGTGTAACTCTGCTATAGATCAGTCAGCATGTGTTCAGCTGTGTAACTCTGCTATAGATCAGTCAGCATGTGTTCATCTCTAACTCTGCTATAGATCAGTCAGCATGTGTTCAGCTGTGTAACTCTGCTATAGATCAGTCAGCATGTGTTCAGCTGTGTAACTCTGCTATAGATCAGTCAGCATGTGTTCAGCTGTGTAACTCTGCTATAGATCAGTCAGCATGTGTTCAGCTGTGTAACTCTGCTATAGATCAGTCAGCATGTGTTCAGCTGTGTAACTCTGCTATAGATCAGTCAGCATGTGTTCAGCTGTGTAACTCTGCTATAGATCAGTCAGCATGTGTTCAGCTGTGTAACTCTGCTATAGATCAGTCAGCATGTGTTCATCTCTAACTCTGCTATAGATCAGTCAGCATGTGTTCATCTCTAACTCTGCTATAGATCAGTCAGCATGTGTTCATCTCTAACTCTGCTATAGATCAGTTAGCATGTGTTCAGCTGTGTAACTCTGCTATAGATCAGTCAGCATGTGTTCAGCTGTGTAACTCTGCTATAGATCAGTTAGCATGTGTTCAGCTCTAACTCTGCTATAGATCAGTCAGCATGTGTTCAGCTGTGTAACTCTGCTATAGATCAGTCAGCATGTGTTCAGCTGTGTAACTCTGCTATAGATCAGTCAGCATGTGTTCAGCTGTGTAACTCTGCTATAGATCAGTCAGCATGTGTTCAGCTGTGTAACTCTGCTATAGATCAGTCAGCATGTGTTCAGCTGTGTAACTCTGCTATAGATCAGTCAGCATGTGTTCAGCTGTGTAACTCTGCTATAGATCAGTCAGCATGTGTTCAGCTGTGTAACTCTGCTATAGATCAGTCAGCATGTGTTCATCTCTAACTCTGCTATAGATCAGTCAGCATGTGTTCAGCTCTAACTCTGCTATAGATCAGTCAGCATGTGTTGAGCTGTGTAACTCTGCTATAGATCAGTCAGCATGTGTTCATCTCTAACTCTGCTATAGATCAGTCAGCATGTGTTCATCTCTAACTCTGCTATAGATCAGTCAGCATGTGTTCAGCTGTGTAACTCTGCTATAGATCAGTCAGCATGTGTTCAGCTGTGTAACTCTGCTATAGATCAGTCAGCATGTGTTCATCTCTAACTCTGCTATAGATCAGTCAGCATGTGTTCATCTCTAACTCTGCTATAGATCAGTCAGCATGTGTTAATCTCTAACTCTGCTATAGATCAGTCTGCATGTGTTCAGCTGTGTAACTCTGCTATAGATCAGTCAGCATGTGTTCATCTCTAACTCTGCTATAGATCTGTCAGCATGTGTTAATCTCTAACTCTGCTATAGATCAGTCAGCATGTGTTCAGCTGTGTAACTCTGCTATAGATCAGTCAGCATGTGTTCATCTCTAACTCTGCTATAGATCAGTCAGCATGTGTTCATCTCTAACTCTGCTTTAGATCAGTCAGCATGTGTTCAGGTATTTAACTCTGCTATAGATCAGTCAGCATGTGTTCAGCTCTTTAACTCTGCTATAGATCAGTCAGCATGTGTTCATCTCTAACTCTGCTATAGATCAGTCAGCATGTGTTCAGCTGTGTAACTCTGCTATAGATCAGTCAGCATGTGTTCAGCTGTGTAACTCTGCTATAGATCAGTCAGCATGTGTTCAGCTGTGTAACTCTGCTATAGATCAGTCAGCATGTGTTCAGCTGTGTAACTCTGCTATAGATCAGTCAGCATGTGTTCAGCTGTGTAATTCTGCTATAGATCAGTCAGCATGTGTTCAGCTGTGTAACTCTGCTATAGATCAGTCAGCATGTGTTCAGCTGTGTAACTCTGCTATAGATCAGTCAGCATGTGTTCAGCTGTGTAACTCTGCTATAGATCAGTCAGCATGTGTTCAGCTGTGTAACTCTGCTATAGATCAGACAGCATGTGTTCATCTCTAACTCTGCTATAGATCAGTCAGCATGTGTTCAGCTGTGTAACTCTGCTATAGATCAGTCAGCATGTGTTCAGCTGTGTAACTCTGCTATAGATCAGTCAGCATGTGTTCAGCTGTGTAACTCTGCTATAGATCAGTCAGCATGTGTTCATCTCTAACTCTGCTATAGATCAGTCAGCATGTGTTCAGCTGTGTAACTCTGCTATAGATCAGTCAGCATGTGTTCAGCTGTGTAACTCTGCTATAGATCAGGCAGCATGTGTTCAGCTGTGTAACTCTGCTATAGATCAGTCAGCATGTGTTCAGCTGTGTAACTCTGCTATAGATCAGTCAGCATGTGTTCAGCTGTGTAACTCTGCTATAGATCAGTCAGCATGTGTTCATCTCTAACTCTGCTATAGATCAGTCAGCATGTGTTCAGCTCTAACTCTGCTATAGATCAGTCAGCATGTGTTGAGCTGTGTAACTCTGCTATAGATCAGTCAGCATGTGTTCATCTCTAACTCTGCTATAAATCAGTCAGCATGTGTTCAGCTGTGTAACTCTGCTATAGATCAGTCAGCATGTGTTCAGCTGTGTAACTCTGCTATAGATCAGTCAGCATGTGTTAATCTCTAACTCTGCTATAGATCAGTCTGCATGTGTTCAGCTGTGTAACTCTGCTATAGATCAGTCAGCATGTGTTCATCTCTAACTCTGCTATAGATCAGTCAGCATGTGTTAATCTCTAACTCTGCTATAGATCAGTCAGCATGTGTTCAGCTGTGTAACTCTGCTATAGATCAGTCAGCATGTGTTCATCTCTAACTCTGCTATAGATCAGTCAGCATGTGTTCATCTCTAACTCTGCTATAGATCAGTCAGCATGTGTTCAGGTCTTTAACTCTGCTATAGATCAGTCAGCATGTGTTCAGCTGTGTAACTCTGCTATAGATCAGTCAGCATGTGTTAATCTCTAACTCTGCTATAGATCAGTCAGCATGTGTTCAGCTCTAACTCTGCTATATATCAGTCAGCATGTGTTGAGCTGTGTAACTCTGCTATAGATCAGTCAGCATGTGTTCAGCTCTTTAACTCTGCTATAGATCAGTCAGCATGTGTTCATCTCTAACTCTGCTATAGATCAGTCAGCATGTGTTCAGCTGTGTAACTCTGCTATAGATCAGTCAGCACGTGTTCATATTTAACTCTGCTATAGATCAGTCAGCATGTGTTCATCTCTAACTCTGCTATAGATCAGTCAGCATGTGTTCATCTCTAACTCTGCTATAGATCAGTCAGCATGTGTTCAGCTGTGTAACTCTGCTATAGATCAGTCAGCATGTGTTCAGCTGTGTAACTCTGCTATAGATCAGTCAGCATGTGTTCAGCTGTGTAACTCTGCTATAGATCAGTCAGCATGTGTTCAGCTGTGTAACTCTGCTATAGATCAGACAGCATGTGTTCAGCTGTGTAACTCTGCTATAGATCAGTCAGCATGTGTTCATCTCTAACTCTGCTATAGATCAGTCAGCATGTGTTCAGGTCTTTAACTCTGCTATAGATCAGTCAGCATGTGTTCAGCTGTGTAACTCTGCTATAGATCAGTCAGCATGTGTTAATCTCTAACTCTGCTATAGATCAGTCAGCATGTGTTCAGCTCTAACTCTGCTATATATCAGTCAGCATGTGTTGAGCTGTGTAACTCTGCTATAGATCAGTCAGCATGTGTTCAGCTCTTTAACTCTGCTATAGATCAGTCAGCATGTGTTCATCTCTAACTCTGCTATAGATCAGTCAGCATGTGTTCAGCTGTGTAACTCTGCTATAGATCAGTCAGCACGTGTTCATATTTAACTCTGCTATAGATCAGTCAGCATGTGTTCATCTCTAACTCTGCTATAGATCAGTCAGCATGTGTTCATCTCTAACTCTGCTATAGATCAGTCAGCATGTGTTCAGCTGTGTAACTCTGCTATAGATCAGTCAGCATGTGTTCAGCTGTGTAACTCTGCTATAGATCAGTCAGCATGTGTTCAGCTGTGTAACTCTGCTATAGATCAGTCAGCATGTGTTCAGCTGTGTAACTCTGCTATAGATCAGACAGCATGTGTTCAGCTGTGTAACTCTGCTATAGATCAGTCAGCATGTGTTCATCTCTAACTCTGCTATAGATCAGTCAGCATGTGTTCAGCTGTGTAACTCTGCTATAGATCAGTCAGCATGTGTTCAGCTGTGTAACTCTGCTATAGATCAGACAGCATGTGTTCAGCTGTGTAACTCTGCTATAGATCAGTCAGCATGTGTTCATCTCTAACTCTGCTATAGATCAGTCAGCATGTGTTCAGCTGTGTAACTCTGCTATAGATCAGTCAGCATGTGTTCATCTTTAACTCTGCTATAGATCAGTCAGCATGTGTTCAGCTGTGTAACTCTGCTATAGATCAGTCAGCATGTGTTCATCTTTAACTCTGCTATAGATCAGTCAGCACGCGTCTTAATATATTTTGCCACGAAAACTATGGTTTATTCACGTATTTATTTGGAAAAATACAAACTACGATGAACGGATTCATCTGTGGCGAAGGGCACTGTATCTCAGGGCTAGAGGCGTCACTACAGACACTCTGGTTCGAATCCAGGCTGTATCACAACCGGCCGTGATCGGGAGTCCCGTAGAGCGGCAGACAGTTGGCCCAGCGTCGTCCGGGTTTGGTCGGTGTAGGCCGTCATTGTAAATAAGAATTTGTTCTTAACTGACTTACCTAGTTAAAGGTTAAATAATCTTCCCTTAGCAACCATCAGATAATGGATTGTGTTAGGTGTTGAACTCCTCCCTTACCTGAGTGTCCAGTAGCCAGGAGCACCTCAGCTCCCCCACAGCGCTGCGGTTGGGACGGAAGAAGTCCGGGGAGGCGAATGTTCCGTAGAAGTTCCCCAGGCGTTTCCCGCAGGCCGTGTCGGGGCACCCTGCCTCGTCCGAGCCATCGGGGCAGTCCCGGGCTCCGTTGCAGCGCAGCGAAGGGGGCAGGCAGCGAGTGGACTGGAGGAGGAGAACACCACTTTATTGTTCCTTATTATTGTCTCTGGGAACGGAAATGTGTTATTTTATACTCACAACCCCCCCCCGAGACGTAGGAAGCAATGGGTCGGCCCAATCCCCCCCCGAGACATAGGAAGCAATGGGTCAACCCAATCCCCCCCGAGACGTAGGAAGTAATGGGTCAACCCAATCCCCCGAGACCTAGGAGGCAATGGGTCGACCCAATCCCCCGAGACCTAGGAAGCAATGGGTCGGCCCAATTCCCCCGACACGTAGGAAGCAATGGGTCGGCCCAATTCCCCGAGACGTAGGAAGCAATGGGTCGACCCAATCCTCCCCGAGACGTAGGAAGCAATGGGTCGGCCCAATTCCCCCCGAGACGTAGGAAGCAATGGGTCGGCCCAATTCCCCCCGAGACGTAGGAAGCAATGGGTCGACCCAATCCCCCCGAGACGTAGGGAAGCAATGGGTCGGCCCAATGGGTCGGCCCCCCCGAGACGAGGAAGCAACCCAATCCCCCCGAGACATAGGAAGCAATGGGTCGGCCCAATTCCCCCGAGACATAGGAAGCAATGGGTCAACCCAATCCCCCCCGAGACGTAGGAAGCAATGGGTCAACCCAATCCCCCCCGAGACATAGGAAGCAATGGGTAAACCCAATCCCCCCCCGAGACATAGGAAGCAATGGGTAAACCCAATCCTCCCCGAGACGTAAGAAGCAATGGGTAAACCCAATCCTCCCCGAGACGTAAGAAGCAATGGGTCGGCCCAATCCCCCCGAGACGTAAGAAGCAATGGGTCAACCCAATCCTCCCCGAGACGTAAGAAGCAATGGGTCAACCCAATCCCCCCCGAGACGTAGGAAGCAATGGGTAAACCCAATCCTCCCCGAGACGTAAGAAGCAATGGGTAAACCCAATCCCCCCGAGACGTAAGAAGCAATGGGTAAACCCAATCCCCCCGAGACGTAAGAAGCAATGGGTCAACCCAATCCCCCCGAGACGTAGGAAGCAATGGGTCAACCCAATCCCCCGAGACGTAGGAAGCAATGGGAAAACCCAATCCCCCGAGACGTAGGAAGCAATGGGTCAACCCAATCCCCCGAGACATAGGAAGCAATGGGTCAACCCAATCCCCCGAGACGTAAGAAGCAATGGGTCAACCCAATCCCCCCGAGACGTAGGAAGCAATGGGTAAACCCAATCCCCCCGAGACGTAAGAAGCAATGGGTCAACCCAATCCCCCTGAGACGTAAGAAGCAATGGGTCAACCCAATCCCCCCGAGACGTAGGAAGCAATGGGTCAACCCAATCCCCCCCGAGACATAGGAAGCAATGGGTAAACCCAATCCCCCCGAGACGTAAGAAGCAATGGGTCAACCCAATCCCCCCGAGACGTAGGAAGCAATGGGTAAACCCAATCCCCCCGAGACGTAAGAAGCAATGGGTCAACCCAATCCCCCTGAGACGTAAGAAGCAATGGGTCAACCCAATCCCCCCCGAGACATAGGAAGCAATGGGTCAACCCAATCCCCCGAGACATAGGAAGCAATGGGTCAACCCAATCCCCCGAGACATAGGAAGCAATGGGTCAACCCAATCCCCCGAGACATAGGAAGCAATGGGTCAACCCAATCCCCCGAGACATAGGAAGCAATGGGTCAACCCAATCCCCCGAGACATAGGAAGCAATGGGTCAACCCAATCCCCCGAGACGTAGGAAGCAATGGGTCGGCGCAATCCCCCGAGACATAGGAAGCAATGCGTCGACCCAATCCCCCGGGACGTAGGAAGCAATGGGTCGACCCAATCCCCCGAGACATAGGAAGCAATGGGTCGGCCCAATCCCCCGAGACATAGGAAGCAATGGGTCAACCCAAACCCCCCGAGACATAGGAAGCAATGGGTCGGCCCAGTGTAGAGCATTGTTCCTATCAGAGTTTCTACTCTGGTTGCTGGCCTGCT
>NW_026288657.1:115000-135000 GCF_023373465.1 Oncorhynchus keta
GAGTGTAGAAAGCTCTTTGGAGTCAACAGTTTGTCATCAGCCCTAAACACTAGAGTGTAGAAAGCTCTTTGGAGTAAACAGTTTGTCATCAGCCCTAAACACTAGAGTGTAGAAAGCTCTTTGGAAGTCAACAGTTTGTCATCAGCCCTAAACACTAGAGTGTAGAAAGCTCTTTGGAGTCAACAGTTTGTCATCAGCCCTAAACACTAGAGTGTAGAAAGCTCTTTGGAGTCAACAGTTTGTCATCAGCCCTAAACACTAGAGTGTAGAAAGCTCTTTGGAGTCAACAGTTTGTCATCAGCCCTAAACACTAGAGTGTAGAAAGCTCTTTGGAGTAAACAGTTTGTCATCAGCCCTAAACACTAGAGTGTAGAAAGCTCTTTGGAAGTTAACAGTTTGTCATCAGCCCTAAACACTAGAGTGTAGAAAGCTCTTTGGAGTCAAGTTTGTCATCAGCCCTAAACACTAGAGTGTAGAAAGCTCTTTGGAAGTCAACAGTTTGTCATCAGCCCTAAACACTAGAGTGTAGAAAGCTCTTTGGAAGTAAACAGTTTGTCATCAGCCCTAAACACTAGAGTGTAGAAAGCTCTTTGGAAGTCAACAGTTTGTCATCAGCCCTAAACACTAGAGTGTAGAAAGCTCTTTGGAAGTCAACAGTTTGTCATCAGCCCTAAACACTAGAGTGTAGAAAGCTCTTTGGAGTCAACAGTTTGTCATCAGCCCTAAACACTAGAGTGTAGAAAGCTCTTTGGAAGTCAACAGTTTGCCCCTGAACAAGGCAGTTAATCCCCCCGCACCTCTC
Source organism: Oncorhynchus keta (assembly GCF_023373465.1). Classification (NCBI taxonomy): domain Eukaryota; kingdom Metazoa; phylum Chordata; class Actinopteri; order Salmoniformes; family Salmonidae; genus Oncorhynchus; species Oncorhynchus keta. The sequence goes on from NW_026288657.1 coordinate 115,803, forward strand.
TGATTCAGAGGTTGGGTTAAATGTGGAAGACACATTTCAGTTGAAGGCATTCAGTTGTACAACTGACAAGGTATCCCCCCTTTCCCAACAACAAACCACCCACTTTAGCAGTACTGTATCATTTTAATCATTTTAGTCAATAAGATTCTTGCTACGTAAGCTTAACTTTCTGAACATTCGAGACGTGTAGTCCGCTTGTCATTCCAATTTCCTTGCATTAGCGTAGCCTTTTCTGTAGCCTGTCAACTATGTGTCTGTCTATCCCTGTTCTCTCCTCTCTGCACAGACCATACAAACGCTCCACACCGCGTGGCCGCGACCACCCTAACCTGGTGGTCCCAGCGCGTACGACCCACGTGGAGTTCCAGGTCTCTGGTAGCCTCTGGAACTGCCAATCTGCGGCCAACAAGGCAGAGTTCATCTCAGCCTATGCCTCCCTCCAGTCCCTTGACTTCTTGGCACTGACGGAAACATGGATCACCACAGATAACACTGCTACTCCTACTGCTCTCTCCTCGTCCGCCCACGTGTTCTCGCACACCCCGAGAGCTTCTGGTCAGCGGGGTGGTGGCACCGGGATCCTCATCTCTCCCAAGTGGTCTTTCTCTCTTTCTCCCCTTACCCATCTGTCTATTGCCTCCTTTGAATTCCATGCTGTCACAGTTACCAGCCCTTTCAAGCTTAACATCCTTATCATTTATCGCCCTCCAGGTTCCTCGGAGAGTTCATCAATGAGCTTGATGCCTTGATAAGCTCCTTTCCTGAGGACGGCTCACCTCTCACAGTTCTGGGCGACTTTAACCTCCCCACGTCTACCTTTGACTCATTCCTCTCTGCCTCCTTCTTTCCACTCCTCTCCTCTTTTGACCTCACCCTCTCACCTTCCCCCTACTCACAAGGCAGGCAATACGCTTGACCTCATCTTTACTAGATGCTGTTCTTCCACTAACCTCATTGCAACTCCCCTCCAAGTCTCCGACCACTACCTTGTATCCTTTTCCCTCTCGCTCTCATCCAACACTTCCCACACTGCCCCTACTCGGATGGTATCGCGCCGTCCCAACCTTCGCTCTCTCTCCCCCGCTACTCTCTCCTCTTCCATCCTATCTTCTCTTCCCTCTGCTCAAACTTTCTCCAACCTATCTCCTGATTCTGCCTCCTCAACCCTCCTCTCCTCCCTTACTGCATCCTTTGACTCCCTATGTCCCCTATCCTCCAGGCCGGCTCGGTCCTCCCCTCCCGCTCCGTGGCTCGACGACTCATTGCGAGCTCACAGAACAGGGCTCCGGGCAGCCGAGCGGAAATGGAGGAAAACTCGCCTCCCTGCGGACCTGGCATCCTTTCACTCCCTCCTCTCTACATTTTCCTCCTCTGTCTCTGCTGCTAAAGCCACTTTCTACCATTCTAAATTCCAAGCATCTGCCTCTAACCCTAGGAAGCTCTTTGCCACCTTCTCCTCCCTCCTGAATCCTCCCCCCTCCCTCCTCCCTCTCTGCAGATGACTTCGTCAACCATTTTGAAAAGAAGGTCGATGACATCCGATCCTCGTTTGCTAAGTCAAACGACACCGCTGGTTCTGCTCACACTGCCCTACCCTATGCTCTGACCTCTTTCTCCCTCTCTCTCCAGATGAAATCTCGCGTCTTGTGACGGCCGGCCGCCCAACAACCTGCCCGCTTGACCCTATCCCCTCCTCTCTTCTCCAGACCATTTCCGGAGACCTTCTCCCTTACCTCACCTCGCTCATCAACTCATCCCTGACCGCTGGCTACGTCCCTCCCGTCTTCAAGAGAGCGAGAGTTGCACCCCTTCTGAAAAAACCTACACTCGATCCCTCCGATGTCAACAACTACAGACCAGTATCCCTTCTCTCTTTTCTCTCCAAAACTCTTGAGCGTGCCGTCCTTGGCCAGCTCTACCGCTATCTCTCTCAGAATGACCTTCTTGATCCAAATCAGTCAGGTTTCAAGACTAGTCATTCAACTGAGACTGCTCTTCTCTGTATCACGGAGGCGCTCCGCACTGCTAAAGCTAACTCTCTCTCCTCTGCTCTCATCCTTCTAGACCTATCGGCTGCCTTCGATACTGTGAACCATCAGATCCTCCTCTCCACCCTCTCCGAGTTGGGCATCTCCGGCGCGGCCCACGCTTGGATTGCGTCCTACCTGACAGGTCGCTCCTACCAGGTGGCGTGGCGAGAATCTGTCTCCTCACCACGCGCTCTCACCACTGGTGTCCCCCAGGGCTCTGTTCTAGGCCCTCTCTTATTCTCGCTATACACCAAGTCACTTGGCTCTGTCATAACCTCACATGGTCTCTCCTATCATTGCTATGCAGACGACACACAATTAATCTTCTCCTTTCCCCTTCTGATGACCAGGTGGCGAATCGCATCTCTGCATGTCTGGCAGACATATCAGTGTGGATGACGGATCACCACCTCAAGCTGAACCTCAGCAAGACGGAGCTCCTCTTCCTCCCGGGAAGGACTGCCCGTTCCATGATCTCGCCATCACGGTTGACAACTCCATTGTGTCCTCCTCCCAGAGCGCTAAGAACCTTGGCGTGATCCTGGACAACACCCTGACGTTCTCAACTAACATCAAGGCGGTGTCCCGTTCCTGTAGGTTCATGCTCTAAAACATCCGCAGAGTACGACCCTGCCTCACACAGGAAGCGGCGCAGGTCCTAATCCAGGCACTTGTCATCTCCCGTCTTGATTACTGCAACTCGCTGTTGGCTGGGCTCCCTGCCTGTGCCATTAAACCCCTACAACTCATCCAGAACGCCGCAGCCCGTCTGGTGTTCAACCTTCCCAAGTTCTCTCACGTCACCCCGCTCCTCCGCTCTCTCCACTGGCTTCCAGTTGAAGCTCGCATCCGCTACAAGACCATGGTGCTCGCCACGGAGCTGTGAGGGGAACGGCACCTCAGTACCTCCAGGCTCTGATCAGGCCCTACACCCAAACAAGGGCACTGCGTTCATCCACCTCTGGCCTGCTCGCCTCCCTACCACTGAGGAAGTACAGTTCCCGCTCAGCCCAGTCAAAACTGTTCGCTGCTCTGGCCCCCAATGGTGGAACAAACTCCCTCACGACGCCAGGACAGCGGAGTCAATCACCACCTTCCGGAGACACCTGAAACCCCACCTCTTCAAGGAATACCTAGGATAGGGTAAGTAAGGGTAAGTAATCCTTCTCACCCCCCCCAACAAGATTTAGATGCAAGTGGCTGTTCCACTGGTTGTCATAAGGTGTATGCACCAATTTGTAAGTCGCTCTGGATAAGAGCGTCTGCTAAATGACTTAAATGTAAATGTAAACTACCCAACAACAAACTACCCAACAAACTACCCAACAACAAAACTACCCAACAAACTACCCAACAACAAACTACCAACAACAAACTACCCAACAAACTACCCAACAAACTACCCAACAAACTACCCAACAACAAACTACCCAACAACAAACTAACCAACAACAAACTATGCAACAACAAACCACCCAACAACAAACTACCCAACAACAAACTACCCAACAACAAACTACCCAACAACAAACTACCCAACAACAAACTACCCAACAACAAACCACCCAACAACAAACTACCCAACAACAAACTACCCAACAACAAACCACCCAACAACAAACTACCCAACAACAAACTACCCAACAACAAACTACCCAACAACAAACCACCCAACAACAAACTACCCAACAACAAACTACCCAACAACAAACTAACCAACAACAAACTATGCAACAACAAACTACCCAACAACAAACTACCCAACAAACTACCCAACAACAAACTACCCAACAACAAACTACCCAACAACAAACACCCAACAACAAACTACCCAACAACAAACTACCCAACAACAAACTACCCAACAACAAACTGCCCAACAACAAACTACCCAACAACAAACTACCCAACAACAAACTACCCCAACAACAACAACAACCCCAAACTACCCAACAACAAACTACCCAACAACAAACTACCCAACAAACTACCCAACAACAAACTACCCAACAAACTACCCAACAACAAACTACCAACAACAAAACTACCCAACAACAAACTACCAACAACAAACTACCCAACAACAAACTACCCAACAACAAACTACCCAACAACAAATCAAATCAAATCTAATCAAATTTATTTATATAGCCCTTCCTACATCAGCTGATATCTCAAAGTGCTGTACAGAAACCCAGCCTAAAACCCCAAACAGCAAACAATGCAGGTGTAAAAGCACGGTGGCTAGGAAAACTCCCTAGAAAGGCCAAAACCTAGGAAGAAACCTAGAGAGGAATGCAGGCCAATGTGGGGTGGCCAGTTCCTTCTGGCTGTGCCAGGTGGAGATTATAACAGAACATGGCCAAGATGTTCAAATGTTCATAAATGACCAGCATGGTCAATAATAATAAGGCAGAACAGTTGAAACTGGAGCAGCAGCACAGTCAGGTGGACTGGGGACAGCAAGGAACAAACTACCCAACAACAAACTACCCAACAACAAACTACCCAACAACAAACCACCCAACAACAAACTACCCCAACAACAAACTACCCCAACAACAAACTACCCAACAACAAACTACCCCAACAACAAACTACCCAACAACAAACTACCCAACAACAAACCACCCAACAACAAACTACCCAACAACAAACTACCCCAACAACAAACTACCCAACAACAAACTACCCAACAACAAACTACCCAACAAACTACCCAACAACAAACTACCCAACAACAAACTACCCAACAACAAACTACCCCAACAACAAACTACCCAACAACAAACTACCCCAACAACAAACTACCCAACAACAAACTACCCAACAACAAACTACCCAACAACAAACTACCCAACAACAAACCACCCAACAACAAACCACCCAACAACAAACTACCCAACAACAAACTACCCAACAACAAACTACCCAACAACAAACTACCCCAACAACAAACTACCCAACAACAAACCACCCAACAACAAACTACCCAACAACAAACTACCCAACAACAAACCACCCCAACAACAAACCACCCAACAACAAACTACCCAACAACAAACTACCCAACAACAAACTACCCAACAACAAACTACCCAACAACAAACTACCCAACAACAAACTACCCAACAAACTACCCAACAACAAACTACCCAACAACAAACTACCCAACAACAAACCACCCAACAACAAACTACCCAACAACAAACTACCCAACAACAAACTACCCCAACAACAAACTACCCAACAACAAACTACCAACAACAAACTACCCAACAACAAACTACCCAACAACAAACTACCCAACAACAAACTACCCAACAACAAACTACCAACAACAAACTACCCAACAACAAACTACCCAACAACAAACTACCAACAGCAAACTACCCAACAACAAACTACCCAACAACAAACTACCCAACAACAAACTACCCAACAAACTACCAACAACAAACTACCCAACAACAAACTACCCAACAACAAACTACCCAACAACAAACTACCCAACAAACTACCCAACAACAAACTACCCAACAACAAACCACCCAACAACAAACTACCCAACAAACTACCCAACAACAAACTACCCAACAACAAACTACCCAACAACAAACTACCCAACAAACCACCCAACAACAAACTACCCAACAACAAACTACCCAACATCAAACCACCCAACAACAAACTACCCAACAACAAACTACCAACAACAAACTACCCAACAACAAACTACCCAACACACTACCCAACAACAAACTACCCAACAACAAACTACCCAACAACAAACTACCCAACAACACACTACCCAACAAACAACCCAACAACAAACTACCCAACAACAAATTACCCAACAACAAACTACCCCAACACACTACCCAACAACAAACTACCCAACAACAAACTACCCAACAACAAACTACCCAACAACACACTACCCAACAAACCACCCAACAACAAACTACCAACAACAAACTACCCAGATGAATCTGTGGTGTTGGGGACAGGGCGACGCTCATCAATGTCTTCTGCCAATACAGATCAATGGCAGAGCTTTACTAACGTACTCAATACCTGCTTATTGATCCGTGACACGTCGTCCTGGGGTGAAATAGGACAAGCTGTGCTTAGTGCACCTCTCCTTTCCTCCCACAGAGTATTGATTGTGTTATCAGTGACTCCATCGATGCCAGACGGTAGTTAGATAGAGAAGGTGAACACCACAGCTGTTATCAGTGACTCCATCGATGCCAGATGGTAGTTAGATAGAGAAGGTGAACACCACAGCTGTTATCAGTGACTCCATCGATGCCAGATGGTAGTTAGATAGAGAAGGTGAACACCACAGCTGTTATCAGTGACTCCATCGATGCCAGATGGTAGTTAGATAGAGAAGGTGAACACCACAGCTGTTATCAGTGACTCCATCGATGCCAGATGGTAGTTAGATAGAGAAGGTGAACACCACAGCTGTTATCAGTGACTCCATCGATGCCAGATGGTAGTTAGATAGAGAAGGTGAACACCACAGCTGTTATCAGTGACTCCATCGATGCCAGATGGTAGTTAGATAGAGAAGGTGAACACCACAGCTGTTATCAGTGACTCCATCGATGCCAGATGGTAGTTAGATAGAGAAGGTGAACACCACAGCTGTTATCAGTGACTCCATCGATGCCAGATGGTAGTTAGATAGAGAAGGTGAACACCACAGCTGTTATCAGTGACTCCATCGATGCCAGATGGTAGTTAGATAGAGAAGGTGAACACCACAGCTGTTATCAGTGACTCCATCGATGCCAGATGGTAGTTAGATAGAGAAGGTGAACACCACAGCTGTTATCAGTGACTCCATCGATGCCAGATGGTAGTTAGATAGAGAAGGTGAACACCACAGCTGTTATCAGTGACTCCATCGATGCCAGACGGTAGTTAGATAGAGAAGGTGAACACCACAGCTGTTATCAGTGACTCCATCGATGCCAGACGGTAGTTAGATAGAGAAGGTGAACACCACAGCTGTTATCAGTGACTCCATCGATGCCAGATGGTAGTTAGATAGAGAAGGTGAACACCACAGCTGTTATCAGTGACTCCATCGATGCCAGATGGTAGTTAGATAGAGAAGGTGAACACCACAGCTGTTATCAGTGACTCCATCGATGCCAGATGGTAGTTAGATAGAGAAGGTGAACACCACAGCTGTTATCAGTGACTCCATCGATGCCAGACGGTAGTTAGATAGAGAAGGTGAACACCACAGCTGTTATCAGTGACTCCATCGATGCCAGACGGTAGTTAGATAGAGAAGGTGAACACCACAGCTGTTATCAGTGACTCTATCGATGCCAGACGGTAGTTAGATAGAGAAGGTGAACACCACAGCTGTTATCAGTGACTCCATCGATGCCAGATGGTAGTTAGATAGAGAAGGTGAACACCACAGCTGTTATCAGTGACTCCATCGATGCCAGATGGTAGTTAGATAGAGAAGGTGAACACCACAGCTGTTATCAGTGACTCCATCGATGCCAGATGGTAGTTAGATAGAGAAGGTGAACACCACAGCTGTTATCAGTGACTCCATCGATGCCAGACGGTAGTTAGATAGAGAAGGTGAACACCACAGCTGTTATCAGTGACTCCATCGATGCCAGATGGTAGTTAGATAGAGAAGGTGAACACCACAGCTGTTATCAGTGACTCCATCGATGCCAGATGGTAGTTAGATAGAGAAGGTGAACACCACAGCTGTTATCAGTGACTCCATCGATGCCAGATGGTAGTTAGATAGAGAAGGTGAACACCACAGCTGTTATCAGTGACTCCATCGATGCCAGACGGTAGTTAGATAGAGAAGGTGAACACCACAGCTGTTATCAGTGACTCCATCGATGCCAGATGGTAGTTAGATAGAGAAGGTGAACACCACAGCTGTTATCAGTGACTCCATCGATGCCAGATGGTAGTTAGATAGAGAAGGTGAACACCACAGCTGTTATCAGTGACTCCATCGATGCCAGATGGTAGTTAGATAGAGAAGGTGAACACCACAGCTGTTATCAGTGACTCCATCGATGCCAGATGGTAGTTAGATAGAGAAGGTGAACACCACAGCTGTTATCAGTGACTCCATCGATGCCAGATGGTAGTTAGATAGAGAAGGTGAACACCACAGCTGTTATCAGTGACTCCATCGATGCCAGATGGTAGTTAGATAGAGAAGGTGAACACCACAGCTGTTATCAGTGACTCCATCGATGCCAGATGGTAGTTAGATAGAGAAGGTGAACACCACAGCTGTTATCAGTGACTCTATCGATGCCAGATGGTAGTTAGATAGAGAAGGTGAACACCACAGCTGTTATCAGTGACTCCATCGATGCCAGATGGTAGTTAGATAGAGAAGGTGAACACCACAGCTGTTATCAGTGACTCCATCGATGCCAGATGGTAGTTAGATAGAGAAGGTGAACACCACAGCTGTTATCAGTGACTCCATCGATGCCAGATGGTAGTTAGATAGAGAAGGTGAACACCACAGCTGTTATCAGTGACTCCATCGATGCCAGATGGTAGTTAGATAGAGAAGGTGAACACCACAGCTGTTATCAGTGACTCCATCGATGCCAGATGGTAGTTAGATAGAGAAGGTGAACACCACAGCTGTTATCAGTGACTCCATCGATGCCAGATGGTAGTTAGATAGAGAAGGTGAACACCACAGCTGTTATCAGTGACTCCATCGATGCCAGATGGTAGTTAGATAGAGAAGGAGAACACCACAGCTGTTATCAGTGACTCCATCGATGCCAGATGGTAGTTAGATAGAGAAGGTGAACACCACAGCTGTTATCAGTGACTCCATCGATGCCAGATGGTAGTTAGATAGAGAAGGTGAACACCACAGCTGTTATCAGTGACTCCATCGATGCCAGATGGTAGTTAGATAGAGAAGGTGAACACCACAGCTGTTATCAGTGACTCCATCGATGCCAGATGGTAGTTAGATAGAGAAGGTGAACACCACAGCTGTTATCAGTGACTCCATCGATGCCAGATGGTAGTTAGATAGAGAAGGTGAACACCACAGCTGTTAGCAGTGACTCCATCGATGCCAGATGGTAGTTAGATAGAGCAGGTGAACACCACAGCTGTTATCAGTGACTCCATCGATGCCAGATGGTAGTTAGATAGAGCAGGTGAACACCACAGCTGTTATCAGTGACTCCATCGATGCCAGATGGTAGTTAGATAGAGCAGGTGAACACCACAGCTGTTATCAGTGACTCCATCGATGCCAGATGGTAGTTAGATAGAGGAGGAGAACACCACAGCTGTTATCAGTGACTCCATCGATGCCAGATGGTAGTTAGATAGAGAAGGTGAACACCACAGCTGTTATCAGTGACTCTATCGATGCCAGATGGTAGTTAGATAGAGAAGGTGAACACCACAGCTGTTATCAGTGACTCCATCGATGCCAGATGGTAGTTAGATAGAGAAGGTGAACACCACAGCTGTTATCAGTGACTCCATCGATGCCAGACGGTAGTTAGATAGAGAAGGTGAACACCACAGCTGTTATCAGTGACTCCATCGATGCCAGACGGTAGTTAGATAGAGAAGGTGAACACCACAGCTGTTATCAGTGACTCCATCGATGCCAGACGGTAGTTAGATAGAGAAGGTGAACACCCAGCTGTTATCAGTGACTCCATCGATGCCAGACGGTAGTTAGATAGAGAAGGTGAACACCACAGCTGTTATCAGTGACTCCATCGATGCCAGACGGTAGTTAGATAGAGAAGGTGAACACCACAGCTGTTATCAGTGACTCCATCGATGCCAGACGGTAGTTAGATAGAGAAGGTGAACACCACAGCTGTTATCAGTGACTCCATCGATGCCAGATGGTAGTTAGATAGAGAAGGTGAACACCACAGCTGTTATCAGTGACTCCATCGATGCCAGATGGTAGTTAGATAGAGAAGGTGAACACCACAGCTGTTATCAGTGACTCCATCGATGCCAGATGGTAGTTAGATAGAGAAGGTGAACACCACAGCTGTTATCAGCGACTCCATCGATGCCAGATGGTAGTTAGATAGAGAAGGTGAACACCACAGCTGTTATCAGCGACTCCATCGATGCCAGATGGTAGTTAGATAGAGCAGGTGAACACCACAGCTGTTATCAGCGACTCCATCGATGCCAGATGGTAGTTAGATAGAGAAGGTGAACACCACAGCTGTTATCAGTGACTCCATCGATGCCAGATGGTAGTTAGATAGAGAAGGTGAACACCACAGCTGTTATCAGTGACTCCATCGATGCCAGATGGTAGTTAGATAGAGAAGGTGAACACCACAGCTGTTATCAGTGACTCCATCGATGCCAGACGGTAGTTAGGGAGAAGGTGAACACCACAGCTGTTATCAGTGACTCCATCGATGCCAGACGGTAGTTAGATAGAGAAGGTGAACAACAGCTGTTATCAGTGACTCCATCGATGCCAGATGGTAGTTAGATAGAGAAGGTGAACACCACAGCTGTTATCAGTGACTCCATCGATGCCAGATGGTAGTTAGATAGAGAAGGTGAACACCACAGCTGTTATCAGTGACTCCATCGATGCCAGATGGTAGTTAGATAGAGAAGGTGAACACCACAGCTGTTATCAGTGACTCCATCATGCCAGACGGTAGTTAGATAGAGAAGGTGAACACCACAGCTGTTATCAGTGACTCCATCGATGCCAGACGGTAGTTAGATAGAGAAGGTGAACACCACAGCTGTTATCAGTGACTCCATCGATGCCAGATGGTAGTTAGATAGAGAAGGTGAACACCACAGCTGTTATCAGTGACCCCATCGATGCCAGATGGTAGTTAGATAGAGAAGGTGAACACCACAGCTGTTATCAGTGACTCCATCGATGCCAGATGGTAGTTAGATAGAGAAGGTGAACACCACAGCTGTTATCAGTGACTCCATCGATGCCAGATGGTAGTTAGATAGAGAAGGTGAACACCACAGCTGTTATCAGTGACTCCATCGATGCCAGATGGTAGTTAGATAGAGAAGGTGAACACCACAGCTGTTAGCAGTGACTCCATCGATGCCAGATGGTAGTTAGATAGAGAAGGTGAACACCACAGCTGTTATCAGTGACTCCATCGATGCCAGATGGTAGTTAGATAGAGAAGGTGAACACCACAGCTGTTATCAGTGACTCCATCAATGCCAGACGGTAGTTAGATAGAGAAGGTGAACACCACAGCTGTTATCAGTGACTCCATCGATGCCAGATGGTAGTTAGATAGAGAAGGTGAACACCACAGCTGTTATCGGTGACTCCATCGATGCCAGATGGTAGTTAGATAGAGAAGGAGAACACCACAGCTGTTATCAGTGACTCCATCGATGCCAGATGGTAGTTAGATAGAGAAGGTGAACACCACAGCTGTTATCGGTGACTCCATCGATGCCAGATGGTAGTTAGATAGAGAAGGTGAACACCACAGCTGTTATCAGTGACTCCATCGATGCCAGATGGTAGTTAGATAGAGAAGGTGAACACCCAGTCTGCTCTCTGTGCAACCAACACAGTGCATTCCATTGTCTGGCCTACCAGTATCAGCCTGTTCCTGTTCCTCCTTCACCTCCCTCATCTCCCTCCCTTTCCCTCTCCTCCTCTCCCTCATCCCTCCTTCTCTCCCACCTCTCCCTCTTATCCTCTCCCTCCCTCCCTCATCCCTCCTTCCCTCTCCTCCTCTCCCTCCTCCTAATCTCCCCCTCCTCCTCTCCCTCATCCCTCCTTCTCTCCCACCTCTCCCTCTTATCCTCTCCCTCCTTCTCCTCCTCTCTCTCTCCTACTCTCCTCCTTTCCTTCCCTCTCCTTCTCCTCTCCTCTCCTCTCCTCTCCTCTCCTCTCCTCTCCTCTCCCTCCTCTCCTCCCTCTACTCCCTCCTCTCCTCTCCTGTCCCTCCCTCCCTTTCCTTCCCTTCCTCTCTACGTCCTCCTCCTCTCCCTCTACTCCCATCTCCCTCCCTCTCCTCCTCTCCCTCTCTTCTCCCTTCCCTCCCTCCCTCTCCTCGTCTCCCTCTCCACCTCCTCCTATCCCTCTCCTCCTCTCCCTTCCCTCCCTCCCTCTCCTCCTCCTCTCCCCCCGAGCATGTATTTATTCAGGAAGTGTCTCTCACCTCTGATATAAGACAGTCTGAACCCCTGAGCCAGTCCTGAGCTGTTGGCCTGTGAGTGGAAGTAGAGCCAGACTCTTCCCCTGGAGGAGATGAAGGGAGGTGGGAGGAGGGAGCCACACACCCGGTACTCCTCTCTCCAGGTGGGTCCTAGGAGCAGCCAGTCCCCCTGACACTGACCTGACTCCTCCAGGTCAAAGTTAGGGAAGCTGGGGGGGAGGACACAGGGAGACAGACGAGAGACATGGGTTAGACAAAGGGTTTAGGGAAACATGGTCAAGGTAGTGTCTACGTTGATCCTTCACTCCAGACAAACACTAGATGAGCTGATCGGAGCAGCGGGGAATGAGGGACGTGTTTAAGGAGTCAACAGGAAGTGTAGTTGCAGGAGGAGGAACAGGAAGCACTGACAAAAGCATTACATCATCCCTGATGGCTCAGCTACTCCGGCGAGTGCATTAATTGAATTAATGAACGCGTGTGTGTGTGTGTGTGTGTGTGTGTGTGTGTGTGTGTGTGTGTGTGTGTGTGTGTGTGTGTGTGTGTGTGTGTGTGTGTGTGTGTGTGTGTGTGTGTGTGTGTGTGTGCGTGCGTGCGTGTGTGTGTGTGTGTGTGTGTGTGTGTGTGTGTGTGTGTGTGTGTGTGTGTGTGTGTGTGTGTGTGTGTGTGTGTGTGTGATGACCCAGAAATATGCTGAGATCATTACTAAGTGGGAGAGAGAAGCAGAAGAGTTGGGTGGCAGGATTCCAACAGATCAATATCTCCTCTCCTATTGGACGAGATGACCGGGCCACCACCCAAATGTCTCCCCATTAGAAGCACTTCATCTGACCAGGGCCCCTGGGGAATAGGATGCCTTCACAGCCTTATACTGAGATTATAGACGCTGCTGTCCCAATGAGACTCATCTACTACTCATCTACTATCCATCTACTACCGATCTACTACCCATATACTACCCATCTACTACCCATCTACTACCCATCTACTACCCATCTACTACTCATCTACTACCCATCTACTACCCATCTACTACCCATCTACTACCCATATACTACCCATCTACTACCCATCTACTACTCATCTACTACCCATCTACTACCCATATACTACCCATATACTACCCATCTACTACCCAATGAGACTACAGTTAAACACCACTATCTACTACCCATCTACTACCCATCTACTACCCAATGAGACAACAGTTAAACACCACCATCTACTACCCATCTACTACCCATCTACTACTCATCTACTACTCATCTACTACCCATCTACTACCCATCTACAACCCATCTACTACCCAATGAGACTACAGTTAAACACCACTATCTACTACCCATCTACTACCCATCTACTACCCATCTACTACCCAATGAGACAACAGTTAAACACCACTATCTACTACCCATCTACTACCCATCTACTACCCATCTACTACCCAATGAGACAACAGTTAAACACCACTATCTACTACCCATCTACTATCCATCTACTACCCATCTACTACCCATCTACTACCCAATGAGACTACAGTTAAACACCACCATCTACTCCCCATCTACTACCCATCTACTACCCATCTACTACCCATCCACTACCCATCTACTACCCATCTACTACCCATCTACTACTCATCTACTACCCATCTACTACTCATCTACTACCCATCTACTACCCATCTACTACTCATCTACTACCCATCTACTACCCATCTACTACCCATCTACTACCCATCCACTACCCATCTACTACCCATCTACTACCCATCTACTACTCATCTACTACCCATTTACTACCCAATGAGACTACAGTTAAACACCACTATCTACTACCCATCTACTACTCATCTACTACCCATCTACTACCCATATACTACCCATCTACTACCCATATACTACCCATCTACTACCCAATGAGACTACAGTTAAACACCACTATCTACTACCCATCTACTACTCATCTACTACCCATATACTACTCATCTACTACCCATCTACTACCCATCTACTACCCATCTACTACCCATATACTACCCATCTACTACCCATCTACTACTCATCTACTACCCATCTACTACCCATATACTACCCATCTACTACCCATCTACTACCCAATGAGACTACAGTTAAACACCACTATCTACTACCCATCTACTACCCATCTACTACCCATCTACTACCCATCTACTACCATCTACTACCCATCTACTACCCATCTACTACCCATCTACTACCCATCTACTACCCATCTACTACCCATCTACTACTCATCTACTACCCATCTACTACCCATCTACTACCCATCTACTGCCCATCTACTACTCAATGAGACTACAGTTAAACACCACCATCTACTACCCATCTACTACCCATCTACTACCCATCTACTACCCACCTACTACTCATCTACTACTCATCTACTACCCATCTACTACCCATCTACTACCCATCTACTACCCAATGAGACTACAGTTAATCTACTACCACATCTACTACCCATCTACTACCCATCTACTACCCATATATAGTTAAACACCACCATCTACTACCCATCTACTACCCATCTACTACCCATCTACTACCCATCTACTACCCATCTACTACCCATCTACTACCCAATGAGACTACAGTTAAACACCACTATCTACTACCCATCTACTACCCATCTACTACCCATCTACTACCCATCTACTACTCATCTACTAAACACCATCTACTACCCATCTACTACCCATCTACTACCCATCTACTACCCAATGAGACTACAGTTAAACACCACTATCTACTACCCATCTACTACCCATCTACTACCCATAGTTACTACCCATCTACTACCCATCTACTACCCATCTACTACTCATCTATACCCAGTTAATCTACTACCCATCTACTACCTCATATCTACTACCCATCTACTACCCAATGAGACTACAGTTAAACACCACTATCTACTACCCATCTACTACCCATCTACTACCCATCTAGACAACATCTAAACACCAATGAGACTATATTTAAACACCACTATCTACTACCCATCTACTACTCATCTACTACCCATCTACAACCCAATGAGACTACAGTTAAACACATCTACTACCCATCTACTATCTACTACCCATCTACTACCCATCTACTATCTCATCTACTACCCATCTACTACCCATCTACTACCCAATGAGACTATATTTAAACACCACTATCTACTACCCATCTACTATCCCATCTACTATCCCATCTACTATCCCATCTACTACCCATGAGACTACTACCCATCTACTACCCAATGAGATCTGGCTGTGTGGTTCTACAGTGTATTACTGAAACACCACCATCTGGCTGTGTGGTTCTATCAGACTGTGTGGTTCTATCAGACTGTATTACTGATGAGATCTGGCTGTGTGGTTCTATCAGACTGTGTGGTCAGACTGTGTGGTTCTATCAGACTGTATTACTGATGAGATCTGGCTGTGTGGTTCTATCAGACTGTATTACTGATGAGATCTGGCTGTGTGGTTCTATCAGGCTGTGTGGTTCTATCAGACTGTATTACTGATGAGATCTGGCTGTGTGGTTCTATCAGACTGTGTGGTTCTATCAGACTGTATTACTGATGAGATCTGGCTGTGTGGTTCTATCAGACTGTATTACTGATGAGATCTGGCTGTGTGGTTCTATCAGACTGTATTACTGATGAGATCTGGCTGTGTGGTTCTATCAGACTGTATTACTGATGAGATCTGGCTGTGTGGTTCTATCAGACTGTATTACTGATGAGATCTGGCTGTGTGGTTCTATCAGACTGTATTACTGATGAGAGATCTGATGAGATCTGGCTGTGTGGTTCTATCAGACTGTATTACTGATGAGATCTGGCTGTGTGGTTCTATCAGACTGTATTACTGATGAGATCTGGCTGTGTGAGTTCTATGTGGCTGTGTGGTTCTATCAGACTGTATTACTGATGAGATCAGACTGTGTGGTTCTATCAGACTGTGTGGTTCTATCAGACTGTATTACTGATGAGATCTGGCTGTGTGGTTCTATCAGACTGTATTACTGATGAGACCTGGCTGTGTGGTTCTATCAGACTGTATTACTGATGAGACCTGGCTGTGTGGTTCTATCAGACTGTATTACTGATGAGACCAGACTGTGTGGTTCTATCAGACTGTATTACTGATGAGATCTGGCTGTGTGGTTCTATCAGACTGTATTACTGATGAGACCAGACTGTGTGGTTCTATCAGACTGTATTACTGATGAGATCTGGCTGTGTGGTTCTATCAGACTGTATTACTGATGAGATCTGGCTGTGTGGTTCTATCAGACTGATGAGATCTGGCTGTGGTTCTATCAGACTGTATTACTGATGAGATCTGGCTATGTGGTTCTATCAGGCTGTGTGGTTCTATCAGACTGTATTACTGATGAGATCTGGCTGTGTGGTTCTATCAGACTGTGTGGTTCTATCAGACTGTATTACTGATGAGATCTGGCTGTGTGGTTCTATCAGACTGTATTACTGATGAGATCTGGCTGTGTGGTTCTATCAGACTGTATTACTGATGAGATCTGGCTGTGTGGTTCTATCAGACTGTATTACTGATGAGATCTGGCTGTGTGGTTCTATCAGACTGTATTACTGATGAGATCTGGCTGTGTGGTTCTATCAGACTGTATTACTGATGAGATCTGGCTGTGTGGTTCTATCAGACTGTATTACTGATGAGATCTGGCTGTGTGGTTCTATCAGACTGTATTACTGATGAGATCTGGCTGTGTGGTTCTATCAGACTGTGTGGTTCTATCAGACTGTATTACTGATGAGATCTGGCTGTGTGGTTCTATCAGACTGTGTGGTTCTATCAGACTGTATTACTGATGAGACCTGGCTGTGTGGTTCTATCAGACTGTATTACTGATGAGATCTGGCTGTGTGGTTCTATCAGACTGTATTACTGATGAGACCAGACTGTGTGGTTCTATCAGACTGTATTACTGATGAGATCTGGCTGTGTGGTTCTATCAGACTGTATTACTGATGAGATCTGGCTGTGTGGTTCTATCAGACTGTATTACTGATGAGATCTGGCTGTGTGGTTCTATCAGACTGTATTACTGATGAGATCTGGCTGTGTGGTTCTATCAGACTGTATTACTGATGAGATCTGGCTGTGTGGTTCTATCAGACTGTGTGGTTCTATCAGACTGTATTACTGATGAGATCTGGCTGTGTGGTTCTATCAGACTGTATTACTGATGAGATCTGGCTGTGTGGTTCTATCAGACTGTATTACTGATGAGATCTGGCTGTGTGGTTCTATCAGACTGTGTGGTTCTATCAGACTGTATTACTGATGAGATCTGGCTGTGTGGTTCTATCAGACTGTATTACTGATGAGATCTGGCTGTGTGGTTCTATCAGACTGTATTACTGATGAGATCTGGCTGTGTGGTTCTATCAGACTGTATTACTGATGAGATCTGGCTGTGTGGTTCTATCAGACTGTATTACTGATGAGATCTGGCTGTGTGGTTCTATCAGACTGTATTACTGATGAGATCTGGCTGTGTGGTTCTATCAGACTGTATTACTGATGAGATCTGGCTGTGTGGTTCTATCAGACTGTATTACTGATGAGATCTGGCTGTGTGGTTCTATCAGACTGTGTGGTTCTATCAGACTGTATTACTGATGAGATCTGGCTGTGTGGTTCTATCAGGCTGTGTGGTTCTATCAGACTGTATTACTGATGAGATCTGGCTGTGTGGTTCTATCAGACTGTGTGGTTCTATCAGACTGTATTACTGATGAGATCTGGCTGTGTGGTTCTATCAGACTGTATTACTGATGAGATCTGGCTGTGTGGTTCTATCAGACTGTATTACTGATGAGATCTGGCTGTGTGGTTCTATCAGACTGTATTACTGATGAGATCTGGCTGTGTGGTTCTATCAGACTGTATTACTGATGAGATCTGGCTGTGTGGTTCTATCAGACTGTATTACTGATGAGATCTGGCTGTGTGGTTCTATCAGACTGTATTACTGATGAGATCTGGCTGTGTGGTTCTATCAGACTGTATTACTGATGAGATCTGGCTGTGTGGTTCTATCAGACTGAGTCTGGCTGTGTGGTTCTATCAGACTGGTTCTTCTGTATTACTGATGAGATCTGGCTGTGGTTCATCAGACTGTATTACTGATGAGATCTGGCTGTGTGGTTCTATCAGACTGTGTGGTTCTATCAGACTGTATTACTGATGAGATCTGGCTGTGTGGTTCTATCAGACTGTATTACTGATGAGATCTGGCTGTGTGGTTCTATCAGACTGTATTACTGATGAGATCTGGCTGTGTCGTTCTATCAGACTGTATTACTGATGAGACCTGGCTGTGTGGTTCTATCAGACTGTATTACTGATGAGATCTGGCTGTGTGGTTCTATCAGACTGTATTACTGATGAGATCTGGCTGTGTGGTTCTATCAGACTGTGTGGTTCTATCAGACTGTATATCTGGCTGTACTGATGAGATCTGGCTGTGTGGTTCTATCAGACTGTATTACTGATGAGATCTGGCTGTGTGGTTCTATCAGACTGTATTACTGATGAGATCTGGCTGTGTGGTTCTATCAGACTGTGTGGTTCTATCAGACTGTATTACTGATGAGATCTGGCTGTGTGGTTCTATCAGACTGTATTACTGATGAGATCTGGCTGTGTGGTTCTATCAGACTGTGTGGTTCTATCAGACTGTATTACTGATGAGATCTGGCTGTGTGGTTCTATCAGACTGTATTACTGATGAGATCTGGCTGTGTGGTTCTATCAGACTGTGTGGTTCTATCAGACTGTATTACTGATGAGATCTGGCTGTGTGGTTCTATCAGACTGTGTGGTTCTATCAGACTGTATTACTGATGAGATCTGGCTGTGTGGTTCTATCAGACTGT
>NW_026288657.1:140000-158495 GCF_023373465.1 Oncorhynchus keta
CTGTCCCCCTCTATGTTACCTGATGGTGATAACCTCTCTCCTGTCCCCTCTATGTTACCTGATGGTGATAACCTCTCTCCTGTCCCCTCTATGTTACCTGATGGTGATAACCTCTCTCCTGTCCCCTCTATGTTACCTGATGGTGATAACCTCTCTCCTGATGGTGATAACCTCTCTCCTGTCCCCTCTATGTTACCTGATGGTGATAACCTCTCTCCTGTCCCCTCTATGTTACCTGATGGTGATAACCTCTCTCCTGTCCCCTCTATGTTACCTGATGGTGATAACCTCTCTCCTGATGGTGATAACCTCTCTCCTGTCCCCTCTATGTTACCTGATGGTGATAACCTCTCTCCTGTCCCCCTCTATGTTACCTGATGGTGATAACCTCTCTCCTGTCCCCTCTATGTTACCTGATGGTGATAACCTCTCTCCTGTCCCCCTCTATGTTACCTGATGGTGATAACCTCTCTCCTGTCCCCTCTATGTTACCTGATGGTGATAACCTCTCTCCTGATGGTGATAACCTCTCTCCTGATGGTGATAACCTCTCCTGTCCCCTCTATGTTACCTGATGGTGATAACCTCTCTCCTGATGGTGATAACCTCTCTCCTGTCCCCCTCTATGTTACCTGATGGTGATAACCTCTCTCCTGTCCCCCTCTATGTTACCTGATGGTGATAACCTCTCCTGTCCCCTCTATGTTACCTGATGGTGATAACCTCTCTCCTGTCCCCCTCTATGTTACCTGATGGTGATAACCTCTCTCCTGTCCCCCTCTATGTTACCTGATGGTGATAACCTCTCTCCTGTCCCCCTCTATGTTACCTGATGGTGATAACCTCTCTCCTGTCCCCTCTATGTTACCTGATGGTGATAACCTCTCTCCTGTCCCCTCTATGTTACCTGATGGTGATAACCTCTCTCCTGTCCCCTCTATGTTACCTGATGGTGATAACCTCTCTCCTGTCCCCTCTATGTTACCTGATGGTGATAACCTCTCTCCTGTCCCCTCTATGTTACCTGATGGTGATAACCTCTCTCCTGTCCCCTCTATGTTACCTGATGGTGATAACCTCTCCCCTGTCCCCCTCTATGTTACCTGATGGTGATAACCTCTCTCCTGTCCCCTCTATGTTACCTGATGGTGATAACCTCCTCTCCTGTCCCCTCTATGTTACCTGATGGTGATAACCTCTCTCCTGTCCCCTCTATGTTACCTGATGGTGATAACCTCTCCCCTGTCCCCTCTATGTTACCTGATGGTGATAACCTCTCTCCTGTCCCCCTCTATGTTACCTGATGGTGATAACCTCTCTCCTGTCCCCCTCTATGTTACCTGATGGTGATAACCTCTCTCCTGTCCCCTCTATGTTACCTGATGGTGATAACCTCCTCTCCTGTCCCCTCTATGTTACCTGATGGTGATAACCTCTCTCCTGTCCCCTCTATGTTACCTGATGGTGATAACCTCTCTCCTGTCCCCTCTATGTTACCTGATGGTGATAACCTCTTTCCTGTCCCCTCTATGTTACCTGATGGTGATAACCTCTCTCCTGTCCCCTCTATGTTACCTGATGGTGATAACCTCTCTCCTGTCCCCCTCTATGTTACCTGATGGTGATAACCTCTCTCCTGTCCCCCTCTATGTTACCTGATGGTGATAACCTCTCTCCTGTCCCCTCTATGTTACCTGATGGTGATAACCTCTCTTCTGTCCCCTCTATGTTACCTGATGGTGATAACCCCTCTCCTGTCCCCTCTATGTTACCTGATGGTGATAACCTCTCTCCTGTCCCCTCTATGTTACCTGATGGTGATAACCTCTCTCCTGTCCCCTCTATGTTGTTACCTGATGGTGATAACCTCTCTCCTGTCCCCTCTATGTTACCTGATGGTGATAACCTCTCTCCTGTCCCCTCTATGTTACCTGATGGTGATAACCTCCTCTCCTGTCCCCTCTATGTTACCTGATGGTGATAACCTCTCTCCTGTCCCCTCTATGTTACCTGATGGTGATAACCTCTCCCTGTCCCCTCTATGTTACCTGATGGTGATAACCTCTCTCCTGTCCCCTCTATGTTACCTGATGGTGATAACCTCTCTCCTGTCCCCTCTATGTTACCTGATGGTGATAACCTCTCTCCTGTCCCCTCTATGTTACCTGATGGTGATAACCTCTCTCCTGTCCCCTCTATGTTACCTGATGGTGATAACCTCTCCCCTGTCCCCTCTATGTTACCTGATGGTGATAACCTCTCTCCTGCCCCCTCTATGTTACCTGATGGTGATAACCTCTCTCCTGTCCCCCTCTATGTTACCTGATGGTGATAACCTCTCTCCTGTCCCCTCTATGTTACCTGATGGTGATAACCTCTCTCCTGTCCACTCTATGTTACCTGATGGTGATAACCTCTCTCCTGTCCCCTCTATGTTACCTGATGGTGACAACCTCTCTCCTGTCCCCTCTATGTTACCTGATGGTGATAACCTCTCTCCTGTCCCCTCTATGTTACCTGATGGTGATAACCTCTCCCCTGTCCCCCTCTATGTTACCTGATGGTGATAACCTCTCTCCTGTCCCCCTCTATGTTACCTGATGGTGATAACCTCTCTCCTGTCCCCTCTATGTTACCTGATGGTGATAACCTCTCTCCTGTCCCCCTCTATGTTACCTGATGGTGATAACCTCTCTCCTGTCCCCTCTATGTTACCTGATGGTGATAACCTCTCCCCTGTCCCCTCTATGTTACCTGATGGTGATAACCTCTCTCCTGTCCCCTCTATGTTACCTGATGGTGATAACCTCTCTCCTGTCCCCTCTATGTTACCTGATGGTGATAACCTCTCTCCTGTCCCCCTCTATGTTACCTGATGGTGATAACCTCTCTCCTGTCCCCTCTATGTTACCTGATGGTGATAACCTCTCCCCTGTCCCCCTCTATGTTCCAGGAACAGTTCATCCCGGGGGGGTAGTTGAGGGGCCAGGAGGGGCTGTAGATTACACCTCTTCTCTCTGTATGAAGATCAACCTTGCCACTGCATGATGCTAAGGAGAGGAGAGGGAGAGGGAGAGGGAGAGAGAGAGAGAGAGAGAGAGAGAGAGAGAGAGAGAGAGAGAGAGAGAGAGAGAGAGAGAGAGAGAGAGAGAGAGAGAGAGAGAGAGAGAGAGAGAGAGAGAGAGAGAGTGAGAGAGAGAGAGAGAGACAGAGAGAGAGAGGAGAGAGAGAGAGAGAGAGACCGAGAGAGAGGGAGAGAGAGAGAGAGAGAGAGAGAGAGAGAGGAGAGGGAGAGAGAAAGGGAGAGAGAGAGAGAGAGAGAGAGAGATTGAGAGAGAGAGAGAGAGGGAGAGAGAGAGAGAGAGAGAGAGAGAGAGAGAGAGAGAGAGAGAGAGAGAGAGAGAGAGAGAGAGAGAGAGAGAGGAGAGAGAGAGACTACAATCAGACAGACTTGTATTAACAGAGTGGTATGTGGTTCACAAAAATACAACCGAGATACAAATAACTGTTTGTGAGAAGTTAGTTATTGTCCCTGATGCAGTCACACCATGTCTCACTTCCTTACAGGAACACAGTGGGTAACAACATCCTGTTTCTGGTGTCACAGTGGGTAACAACATCCTGTTTCTAATGTATTCTGGTGACACAGTGGGTAACAACATCCTGTTTCTGGTGTCACAGTGGGTAACAACATCCTGTTTCTAATGTATTCTGGTGACACAGTGGGTAACAACATCCTGTTTCTGGTGACACAGTGGGTAACAACATCCTGTTTCTAATGTATTCTGGTGACACAGTGGATAACAACATCCTGTTTCTGGTGACACAGTGGGTAACAACATCCTGTTTCTGGTGACACAGTGGGTAACAACATCCTGTTTCTGGTGACACAGTGGGTAACAACATCCTGTTTCTAATGTATTCTGGTGACACAGTGGGTAACAACATCCTGTTTCTGGTGACACAGTGGGTAACAACATCCTGTTTCTGGTGACACAGTGGGTAACAACATCCTGTTTCTAATGTATTCTGGTGACACAGTGGGTAACAACATCCTGTTTCTGGTGTCACAGTGGTTAACAACATCCTGTTTCTAATGTATTCTGGTGACACAGTGGGTAACAACATCCTGTTTCTAATGTATTCTGGTGTCACAGTGGGTAACAACATCCTGTTTATAATGTATTCTGGTGACACAGTGGGTAACAACATCCTGTTTCTGGTGACACAGTGGGTAACAACATCCTGTTTCTGGTGACACAGTGGGTAACAACATCCTGTTTCTAATGTATTCTGGTGACACAGTGGGTAACAACATCCTGTTTCTGGTGTCCCAGTGGGTAACAACATCCTGTTTCTAATGTATTCTGGTGACACAGTGGGTAACAACATCCTGTTTCTGGTCACACAGTGGGTAACAACATCCTGTTTCTGGTGACACAGTGGGTAACAACATCCTGTTTCTGGTGACACAGTGGGTAACAACATCCTGTTTATAATGTATTCTGGTGACACAGTGGGTAACAACATCCTGTTTCTGGTAACAACATCCTGTGACACAGTGGGTAACAACATCCTGTTTCTGGTGACACAGTGGGTAACAACATCCTGTTTCTGGTGACACAGTGGGTAACAACATCCTGTTTCTGGTGACACAGTGGGTAACAACATCCTGTTTCTGGTGACACAGTGGGTAACAACATCCTGTTTCTAATGTATTCTGGTGACACAGTGGGTAACAACATCCTGTTTATAATGTAATATGAACAATATTAACATGTTGTGTTGTAGATATGTGGTGGTATTGAACATGTGGTAGATATGTGGTGGTATTGAACATGTTGTAGATATGTGGTGGTATTGAACATGTTGTAGATATGTGGTGGTATTGAACATGTTGTAGATATGTGGTGGTATTGAACATGTTGTAGATATGTGGTGGTATTGAACATGTTGTAGATATGTGGTGGTATTGAACATGTTGTAGATATGTGGTGGTATTGAACATGTTGTAGATATGTGGTGGCATTGAACATGTTGTAGATATGAACATGTTGTGGTATTGAACATGTTGTAGATATGTAGTGGTATTGAACATGTTGTAGATATGTAGTGGTATTGAACATGTTGTAGATATGTGGTGGTATTGAACATGTTGTAGATATGTGGTGGTATTGAACATGTTGTAGATATGTAGTGGTATTGAACATGTTGTAGATATGTAGTGGTATTGAACATGTTGTAGATATGTGGTGGTATTGGACATGTTGTAGATATGTGGTGGCATTGAACATGTTGTAGATATGTAGTGGTATTGAACATGTTGTAGATATGTAGTGGTATTGAACATGTTGTAGATATGTAGTGGTATTGAACATGTTGTAGATATGTGGTGGTATTGAACATGTTGTAGATATGTGGTGGTATTGAACATGTTGTAGATATGTAGTGGTATTGAACATGTTGTAGATATGTAGTGGTATTGAACATGTTGTAGATATGTAGTGGTATTGAACATGTTGTAGATATGTGGTGGTATTGAACATGTTGTAGATATGTGGTGGTATTGAACATGTTGTAGATATGTGGTGGCATTGAACATGTTGTAGATATGTGGTGGCATTGAACATGTTGTGTTGTAGATATGTAGTGGTATTGAACATGTTGTAGATATGTGGTGGCATTGAACATGTTGTGTTGTAGATATGTAGTGGTATTGAACATGTTGTAGATATGTGGTGGCATTGAACATGTTGTGTTGTAGATATGTAGTGGTATTGAACATGTTGTAGATATGTGGTGGTGTTGAACATGTTGTAGATATGTGGTGGTGTTGAACATGTTGTAGATATGTGGTGGTATTGAACATGTTGTAGATATGTGGTGGTATTGAACATGTTGTAGATATGTGGTGGTATTGAACATGTTGTGGATATGTGGTGGTATTGAACATGTTGTGTTGTGGATATGTGGTGGTATTGAACATGTTGTAGATATGTGGTGGTATTGAACATGTTGTGGATATGTGGTGGTATTGAACATGTTGTGTTGTAGATATGTGGTGGTATTGAACATGTTGTAGATATGTGGTGGTATTGAACATGTTGTAGATATGTGGTGGTATTGAACATGTTGTAGATATGTGGTGGTATTGAACATGTTGTAGATATGTGGTGGTATTGAACATGTTGTAGATATGTGGTGGTATTGAACATGTTGTAGATATGTGGTGGTATTGAACATGTTGTAGATATGTGGTGGTATTGAACATGTTGTAGATATGTGGTGGTATTGAACATGTTGTAGATATGTGGTGGTATTGAACATGTTGTAGATATGTGGTGGTATTGAACATGTTGTAGATATGTGGTGGTATTGAACATGTTGTAGATATGTGGTGGTATTGAACATGTTGTAGATATGTGGTGGTATTGAACATGTTGTAGATATGTAGTGGTATTGAACATGTTGTAGATATGTGGTGGTATTGAACATGTAGATATGTGGTGGTATTGAACATGTTGTAGATATGTGGTGGTATTGAACATGTTGTAGATATGTGGTGGTATTGAACATGTTGTAGATATGTGGTGGTATTGAACATGCTGTAGATATGTGGTGGTATTGAACATGTTCAAGGTCCTCAAGGACACAGTGGCCTCCATCATTCTTAAATGGAAGAAGTCTGGAACCACCAAGACTCTTCCTAGAGCTGGCCGCTCTAAACTGAGCAATCAGGGAGAAGGGCCTTCCTTGGTCAGGGAGGTGACCAAGAACCCGATGGTCACTTTGACAGAGCTCCAGAGGTCCTCTGTGGAGATGGGAGAACCTTCCAGAAGGACAACCATTTCCGCAGCACTCCACCAATCAGGCCTTTATGGTAGAGTGGCCAGACGGAAGCCACTCCTCAGTAAGAAAGCACATGACAGCCCACTTGGAGTTTGCCCAAAGGCACCTAAAGTACTCTCAAACCATGAGAAACAAGATTCTCTGGTCTGATGAAACCAAGATTGAACCATTTGGCCTGAATGCCAAGTGTCACATCTGGAGGAAACCTGGCACCATCCCTACGGTGAAGCATGGTGGTGACAGCATCATGCTGTGGGGATGTTTCTGTGGGGACTGGGAGACTAGTCAGAATCGAGGGAAAGATGAAGGTAGAAAAGTACAGAGATCCTTGATGAAAACCTGCTCCCAAGCGTTCAGGACCTCCGACTGCGGCGAAGGTTCACCTTCCAACAGTAATATAATAATATAAATAATAATATATAATAATAATATATAATAATAATATACGTAGAATGTATGCACACATGACTGTAAGTCGCTTTGGATAAAAGCGTCAGCTAAATGGCATATATTATTATTCCAACAGGACAACGACACTAAGCACATAGCCAAGATAAAACAGGAGTGGCTTCGGGACAAGTCTCTGAATGTACTTAACTGGCCCAGCCAGAACCCGGACTTGAATCCGATTGAACATCTCTGGAGAGACCTGAAAATACCTCTGCAGCAAAGAATGAGATAGACTCCCCAAATATAGGTGTGTCAAGTTTGTAGCGTCATACCGAAGAAGAAGACTCGAGGTTGTAATCGCTGCCAAAGGTGCTTCAACAAAGTACTGAGTAAAGGGTCTGAATACTTATGGAAATGTTATATATATATATATATTTTTTTTTATGTATTATTATTATAAGCAAGAATTTATAAAAACCTGTTTTTGCTTTGTCATTATTGTCACGACTTCTACCGACGTATGCAGTTCAGTCCTGGACTCGAGGCTTCAGTACCTCGTGTACTGAGAGGGGTACGGTCCGGAGGAGAGATGCTGGGTGCCGTCGGAGGACGTACTGGATCCACCTATGCTAAGGGAGTTTCACCGCTTCCATCCGGATCGCCCTGCGCCTCGTCCTCCGGGTCGGGAGCCGCGCGTCAGGGGGGTGCTGTCACGACTTCTACAGAAGGTAACTCCTCTCCCTGTTCGTGCGTCGCCGGTTTACTAGCCGCCACCAATCCCTTTTTCATTTTCTGATTGTTTTGTCCTTTTCACACCTGGTTTCATTTGCGTTTATTTCTGTGTGTATTTAGGGCACCTGTTGCCTGCCTTAGTTCCTGCAGGATTAAGCTTGTGTGTATTTGCGTTCGATGATCTATGATGTTTATTGTTTTACGTACGTGTAGTTAAGTGTCGGAACTGTGGTTGTTCCTCCATGTGTTTAGTTTCTGTTCCTTCGAGAGTTTGGGATTTTCATCTGTGCCAATTTTGTATTGGTGGACTATGTATATAAATATATATATATTAAACACGCTTCTCAGAAATCCCTGCTCTCCTGCGCCTGACTCCTACACCTCTCACCGAGACGCACCTTATCACAATTATGGGGTATTGTGTGTAAAGTAATGAGAAAAAAAACTATTTCATGAATTTTAGAAATAGTCTGTAATGTAACAAAATGTGGGAAAAGTCGTGGGGTCTGAATACTTTCTGAAGGCTCTGTGTTTGTATGACGAGCCTCTTATCAGGACCTGGACTGCGTTCCCCACAAGCCCCTGCTTCAAAGACATGGAAAGGAAGAGAGGAAGGGCCCAGTGACCTCACCACCTTAGCTTTAATACACTCTTCCACCTCTCTCTCTGTCTATCTCCCTCTCTCTCTGTCTCTCTCTCTCTCTCTCTCACTTCCTCCCTCTTTCTCTCTCTCTCTTCCTCTCCCTCGTCCTCTCTCTCTATCCAAGTTCTCTCACACACTCCCTTTCTCTTCCCCTAGCTCTCTCACACTTCCTCCCTCTTTCTCTCTCTCTCTTTCTCTGAATTCTCTATTTTCATTTTTTCAATCTGCAGAGCACCAGGTGCTGAAAATATCCATCTCATTAATTGTCTCTCACCCTGGAGGAGAAAGGGCCTCGAACACACACACACACACACACACACACACACACACACACACACACACACACACACACACACACACACACACACACATACACACACACACACACACACACACACACACACACACACACACACACACACACACACACACACACACACACACACACACACACACACACACACACACACACATACACACACATACACACACACACAGCGCATATAAGTCTCTCACACACACACACACACACACACACAGCGCAGCTTCAAGGTACATATTGGTCAGAATCAATGAACAAAACCATGAGACTGATCTGAACTGAGACACATGGTGATGTAAATACTACAGGACTAGAGACACATGGTGATGTAGTAAACACTACAGGACACATGGTGATGTAGTAAACACTACAGAGACACATGGTGATGTAGTAAACACTACAGGACACATGGTGATGTAGTAAACACTACAGAGACACATGGTGATGTAGTAAACACTACAGAGACACATGGTGATGTAGTAAACACTACAGGACACATGGTGATGTAGTAAACACTACAGAGACACATGGTGATGTAGTAAACACTACAGAGACACATGGTGATGTAGTAAACACTACAGAGACACATGGTGATGTAGTAAACACTACAGAGACACATGGTGATGTAGTAAACACTACAGAGACACATGGTGATGTAGTAAACACTACAGAGACACATGGTGATGTAGTAAACACTACAGAGACACATGGTGATGTAGTAAACACTACAGGACACATGGTGATGTATTTTATTTATTTCACCTTTATTTAACCAGGTAGGCTAGTTGAGAACAAGTTCTCATTTGCAACTGCGACCTGGCCAAGATAAAGCATAGCAGTGTGAACAGACAACACAGAGTTACACATGGAGTAAACAATTAGCAAGTCAATAACACAGTAGAAAAAATGGGCAGTCTATATACAATGTGTGCAAAAGGCATGAGGAGGTAGGCGAATAATACAATTTTGCAGATTAACACTGGAGTGATAAATGATCAGATGGGCATGTACAGGTAGAGATATTGGTGTGCAAAAGAGCAGAAAAGTAAATAAATAAAAACAGTATAAAAACAGTATGGGAATGAGGTAGGTGAAAAAGGGTGAGCTATTTACCTATAGACTATGTACAGCTGCAGCGATCGGTTAGCTGCTCGGATAGCTGATGTTTGAAGTTGGAGAGGGAGATAAAGTCTCCAACTTCAGCGATTTTGCAATTCGTTCCAGTCACAGGCAGCAGAGTACTGGAACGAAAGGCGGCCAAATGAGGTGTTGGCTTTAGGGATGATCAGTGAGATACACCTGCTGGAGCGCGTGCTACGGATGGGTGTTGCCATCGTGACCAGTGAACTGAGATAAGGCGGAGCTTTACCTAGCATGGACTTGTAGATGACCTGGAGCCAGTGGGTCTGGCGACGAATATGTAGTGAGGGCCAGCCGACTAGAGCATACAAGTCGCAGTGGTGGGTGATATAAGGTGCTTTAGTGACAAAACGGATGGCACTGTGGTAGACTGCATCCAGTTTGCTGAGTAGAGTGTTGGAAGCCATTTTGTAGATGACATCGCCGAAGTCGAGGATCGGTAGGATAGTCAGTTTTACTAGGGTAAGCTTGGCAGCGTGAGTGAAGGAGGCTTTGTTGCGGAATAGAAAGCCGACTCTGGATTTGATTTTGATTGGAGATGTTTGATGTGAGTCTGGAAGGAGAGTTTGCAGTCTAGCCAGACACCTAGGTACTTATAGATGTCCACATATTCAAGGTTGGAACCATCCAGGGTGGTGATGCTAGTCGGGCATGCGGGTGCAGGCAGCGATCGGTTGAAAAGCATGCATTTGGTTTTACTCGCGTTTAAGAGCAGTTGGAGGCCACGGAAGGAGTGCTGTATGGCATTGAAGCTCGTTTGGAGGTTGGATAGCACAGTGTCCAATGACGGGCCGAAAGTATATAGAATGGTGTCGTCTGCGTAGAGGTGGATCAGGGAATCGCCCGCAGCAAGAGCAACATCATTGATATATACAGAGAAAAGAGTCGGCCCGAGGTGAACCCTGTGGCACCCCCATAGAGACTGCCAGAGGACCGGACAGCATGCCCTCTGATTTGACACACTGAACTCTGTCTGCAAAGTAATTGGTGAACCAGGCAAGGCAGTCATCCGAAAAACCGAGGCTGTTGAGTCTGCCGATAAGAATTTGGTGATTGACAGAGTCGAAAGCCTTGGCGAGGTCGATGAAGACGGCTGCACAGTACTGTCTTTTATCGATGGCGGTTATGATATCATTTAGTACCTTGAGTGTGGCTGAGGTGCACCCGTGACCGGCTCGGAAACCAGATTGCACAGCGGAGAAGTAAACACTACAGAGACACATGGTGATGTAGTAAACACTACAGAGACACATGGTGATGTAGTAAACACTACAGAGACACATGGTGATGTAGTAAACACTACACAGAGACACATGGTGATGTAGTAAACACTACAGAGACACATGGTGATGTAGTAAACACTACAGGACACATGGTGATGTAGTAAACACTAAACAGAGACACATGGTGATGTAGTAAACACTAGAGACACATGGTGATGTAGTAAACACTACAGAGACACATGGTGATGTAGTAAACACTACAGAGACACATGGTGATGTAGTAAACACTACAGAGACACATGGTGATGTAGTAAACACTACAGGACACATGGTGATGTAGTAAACACTACAGAGACACATGGTGATGTAGTAAACACTACAGAGACACATGGTGATGTAGTAAACACTACAGAGACACATGGTGATGTAGTAAACACTACAGAGACACATGGTGATGTAGTAAACACTACAGGACACATGGTGATGTAGTAAACACTACAGGACACATGGTGATGTAGTAAACACTAAACAGAGACAAATGGTGATGTAGCAAACACTACAGAGACACATGGTGATGTAGTAAACACTACAGAGACAAATGGTGATGTAGTAAACACTACAGAGACACATGGTGATGTAGTAAACACTACAGGACACATGGTGATGTAGTAAACACTACAGAGACAAATGGTGATGTAGTAAACAACACTAAACACAGGACACATGGTGATGTAGTAAACAACAGGACACATGGTGATGTAGTAAACACTACAGGACACATGGTGATGTAGTAAACACTACAGAGACACATGGTGATGTAGTAAACACTACAGGACACATGGTGATGTAGTAAACACTACAGAGACACATGGTGATGTAGTAAACACTACAGGACACATGGTGATGTAGTAAACACTACAGAGACAAATGGTGATGTAGTGATGGTGATGTAGTAAACACTACAGAGACACATGGTGATGTAGTAAACACTACAGAGACAAATGGTGATGTAGTAAACACTACAGGACACATGGTGATGTAGTAAACACTACAGAGACACATGGTGATGTAGTAAACACTACAGAGACAAATGGTGATGTAGTAAACACTACAGAGACACATGGTGATGTAGTAAACACTACAGAGGACACATGGTGATGTAGTAAACACTACAGAGACACATGGTGATGTAGTAAACACTACAGAGACACATGGTGATGACACATGGTGATGTAGTAAACACTACAGGACACTGATGTAGTAAACACTACAGACACATGGTGATGTAGTAAACACTACAGAGACACATGGTGATGTAGTAAACACTACAGGACACATGGTGATGTAGTAAACACTACAGAGACACATGGTGATGTAGTAAAGGGGACACATGGTGATGTAGTAAACACTACAGGACACATGGTGATGTAGTAAACACTACAGAGACACATGGTGATGTAGTAAACACTACAGAGACACATGGTGATGTAGTAAACACTACAGAGACACATGGTGATGTAGTAAACACTACAGAGACACATGGTGATGTAGTAAACACTACAGAGACACATGGTGATGTAGTAAACACTACAGAGGACACATGGTGATGTAGTAAACACTACAGAGACACATGGTGATGTAGTAAACACTACAGACACATGGTGATGTAGTAAACACTACAGAGACTATATACATGGATTTGATTTGATTTAAACATTTACAGGACACATGGTGATGTAGTAAACACTACAGAGACACATGGTGATGTAGTAAACACTACAGAGACACATGGTGATGTAGTAAACACTACAGGACACATGGTGATGTAGTAAACACTACAGAGACACATGGTGATGTAGTAAACACTACAGAGACACATGGTGATGTAGTAAACACTACAGGACACATGGTGATGTAGTAAACACTACAGAGACACATGGTGATGTAGTAAACACTACAGGACACATGGTGATGTAGTAAACACTACAGAGACACATGGTGATGTAGTAAACACTACAGGACACATGGTGATGTAGTAAACACTACAGAGACACATGGTGATGTAGTAAACACTACAGAGACACATGGTGATGTAGTAAACACTACAAAGACACATGGTGATGTAGTAAACACTACAGGACACATGGTGATGTAGTAAACACTACAGAGACACATGGTGATGTAGTAAACACTACAGGACACATGGTGATGTAGTAAACACTACAGGACACATGGTGATGTAGTAAACACTACAGGACACATGGTGATGTAGTAAACACTACAGGACACATGGTGATGTAGTAAACACTGAGACACATGGTGATGTAGTAAACACTACAGGACACATGGTGATGTAGTAAACACTAGAGACAAATGGTGATGTATTTAAACATTTACAGGACACATGGTGATGTAGTAAACACTACAGAGACACATGGTGATGTAGTAAACACTACAGAGACACATGGTGATGTAGTAAACACTACAGAGACACAGTAAAACACTACAGGACACATGGTGATGTAGTAAACACTACAGGACACATGGTGATGTAGTAAACACTACAGGACACATGGTGATGTAGTAAACACTACAGAGATGGTGATGTAGTAAACACTACAGAGACACATGGTGATGTAGTAAACACTACAGAGACACATGGTGATGTAGTAAACACTACAGAGACACATGGTGATGTAGTAAACACTACAGAGACACATGGTGATGTAGTAAACACTACAGAGACACATGGTGATGTAGTAAACACTACAGAGACACATGGTGATGTAGTAAACACTACAGGACACATGGTGATGTAGTAAACACTACAGAGACACATGGTGATGTAGTAAACACTACAGAGACACATGGTGATG
The DNA here is from genome assembly GCF_023373465.1 of Oncorhynchus keta. Lineage (NCBI taxonomy): Eukaryota > Metazoa > Chordata > Actinopteri > Salmoniformes > Salmonidae > Oncorhynchus > Oncorhynchus keta. Next base: position 154,176 of record NW_026288657.1, read on the forward strand.
TAGTAAACACTACAGGACACATGGTGATGTAGTAAACACTACAGAGACAAATGGTGATGTAGTAAACACTACAGGACACATGGTGATGTAGACACATGGTGATGTAGTAAACACTACAGAGACACATGGTGATGTAGTAAACACTACAGAGACACATGGTGATGTAGTAAACACTACAGAGACACATGGTGATGTAGTAAACACTACAGGACACATGGTGATGTAGTAAACACTACAGGAGACACATGGTGATGTAGTAAACACTACAGGACACATGGTGATGTAGTAAACACTACAGAGACACATGGTGATGTAGTAAACACTACAGAGACACATGGTGATGTAGTAAACACTACAGGACACATGGTGATGTAGTAAACACACAGAGACACATGGTGATGTAGTAAACACTACAGAGACACATGGTGATGTAGTAAACACTACAGGACACATGGTGATGTAGTAAACACTACAGAGACACATGGTGATGTAGTAAACACTACAGGACTAGAGACACATGGTGATGTAGTAAACACTACAGGACACATGGTGATGTAGTAAACACTACAGAGACACATGGTGATGTAGTAAACACTACAGAGACACATGGTGATGTAGTAAACACTACAGAGACACATGGTGATGTAGTAAACACTACAGGACACATGGTGATGTAGTAAACACTACAGGACACATGGTGATGTAGTAAACACTACAGAGACACATGGTGATGTAGTAAACACTACAGGACACATGGTGATGTAGTAAACACTACAGAGACACATGGTGATGTAGTAAACACTACAGAGACACATGGTGATGTAGTAAACACTACAGAGACACATGGTGATGTAGTAAACACTACAGGACACATGGTGATGTAGTAAACACTACAACACATGGTGATGTACTACTACAGGACACATGGTGATGTAGTAAACACTACAGAGACACATGGTGATGTAGTAAACACTACAGAGACACATGGTGATGTAGTAAACACTACAGAGACACATGGTGATGTAGTAAACACTACAGAGACACATGGTGATGTAGTAAACACTACAGAGACACATGGTGATGTAGTAAACACTACAGAGACACATGGTGATGTAGTAAACACTACAGGACACATGGTGATGTAGTAAACACTACAGGACACATGGTGATGTAGTAAACACTACAGAGACACATGGTGATGTAGTAAACACTACAGAGACACATGGTGATGTAGTAAACACTACAGGACACATGGTGATGTAGTAAACACTACAGGACACATGGTGATGTAGTAAACACTACAGAGACACATGGTGATGTAGTAAACACTACAGAGACACATGGTGATGTAGTAAACACTACAGAGACACATGGTGATGTAGTAAACACTACAGAGACACATGGTGATGTAGTAAACACTACAGAGACACATGGTGATGTAGTAAACACTACAGAGACACATGGTGATGTAGTAAACACTACAGGACACATGGTGATGTAGTAAACACTACAGAGACACATGGTGATGTAGTAAACACTACAGGACACATGGTGATGTAGTAAACACTACAGAGACACATGGTGATGTAGTAAACACTACAGGACACATGGTGATGTAGTAAACACTACAGAGACACATGGTGATGTAGTAAACACTACAGAGACACATGGTGATGTAGTAAACACTACAGAGACACATGGTGATGTAGTAAACACTACAGAGAGACACATGGTGATGTAGTAAACACTACAGAGACACATGGTGATGTAGTAAACACTACAGGACACATGGTGATGTAGTAAACACTACAGGACACATGGTGATGTAGTAAACACTACAGAGACACATGGTGATGTAGTAAACACTACAGAGACACATGGTGATGTAGTAAACACTACAGAGACACATGGTGATGTAGTAAACACTACAGAGACACATGGTGATGTAGTAAACACTACAGAGACACATGGTGATGTAGTAAACACTACAGGACACATGGTGATGTAGTAAACACTACAGGACACATGGTGATGTAGTAAACACTACAGGACACATGGTGATGTAGTAAACACTACAGAGACACATGGTGATGTAGTAAACACTACAGGACTAGAGACACATGGTGATGTAGTAAACACTACAGGACTAGAGACACATGGTGATGTAGTAAACACTACAGGACACATGGTGATGTAGTAAACACTACAGAGACACATGGTGATGTAGTAAACACTACAGAGACACATGGTGATGTAGTAAACACTACAGAGACACATGGTGATGTAGTAAACACTACAGGACACATGGTGATGTAGTAAACACTACAGGACACATGGTGATGTAGTAAACACTACAGGACACATGGTGATGTAGTAAACACTACAGGACTAGAGACACATGGTGATGTAGTAAACACTACAGAGACACATGGTGATGTAGTAAACACTACAGAGACACATGGTGATGTAGTAAACACTACAGAGACACATGGTGATGTAGTAAACACTACAGGACACATGGTGATGTAGTAAACACTACAGGACACATGGTGATGTAGTAAACACTACAGAGACACATGGTGATGTAGTAAACACTACAGAGACACATGGTGATGTAGTAAACACTACAGAGACACATGGTGATGTAGTAAACACTACAGGACTAGAGACACATGGTGATGTAGTAAACACTACAGAGACACATGGTGATGTAGTAAACACTACAGAGACACATGGTGATGTAGTAAACACTACAGAGACACATGGTGATGTAGTAAACACTACAGAGACACATGGTGATGTAGTAAACACTACAGGACACATGGTGATGTAGTAAACACTACAGAGACACATGGTGATGTAGTAAACACTACAGAGACACATGGTGATGTAGTAAACACTACAGAGACACATGGTGATGTAGTAAACACTACAGGACACATGGTGATGTAGTAAACACTACAGAGACACATGGTGATGTAGTAAACACTACAGAGACACATGGTGATGTAAACACTACAGGACACATGGTGATGTAAACAGAGACACATGGTGATGTAGTAAACACTACAGGACACATGGTGATGTAGTAAACACTACAGAGACACATGGTGATGTAGTAAACACTACAGGACACATGGTGATGTAGTAAACACTACAGAGACACATGGTGATGTAGTAAACACTACAGGACACATGGTGATGTAGTAAACACTACAGAGACACATGGTGATGTAGTAAACACTACAGGACACATGGTGATGTAGTAAACACTACAGAGACACATGGTGATGTAGTAAACACTACAGGACACATGGTGATGTAGTAAACACTACAGAGACACATGGTGATGTAGTAAACACTACAGAGACACATGGTGATGTAGTAAACACTACAGAGACACATGGTGATGTAGTAAACACTACTAGAGACACATGGTGATGTAGTAAACACTACAGAGACACATGGTGATGTAGTAAACACTACAGGACACATGGTGATGTAGTAAACACTACAGAGACACATGGTGATGTAGTAAACACTACAGAGACACATGGTGATGTAGTAAACACTACAGAGACACATGGTGATGTAGTAAACACTACAGAGACACATGGTGATGTAGTAAACACTACAGAGACACATGGTGATGTAGTAAACACTACAGAGACACATGGTGATGTAGTAAACACTACAGGACACATGGTGATGTAGTAAACACTACAGGACACATGGTGATGTAGTAAACACTACAGGACATGGTGATGTAGTAAACACTACAGGACACATGGTGATGTAGTAAACACTACAGGACACATGGTGATGTAGTAAACACATGGTGATGTAGTAAACACTACAGGACTAGAGACACATGGTGATGTAGTAAACACTACAGAGACACATGGTGATGTAGTAAACACTACAGGACTAGAGACACATGGTGATGTAGTAAACACTACAGTAAACACTACAGGACTAGAGACACATGGTGATGTAGTAAACACTACAGAGACACATGGTGATGTAGTAAACACTACAGGACACATGGTGATGTAGTAAACACTACAGGACACATGGTGATGTAGTAAACACTACAGGACACATCGTGATGTAGTAAACACTACAGGACACATGGTGATGTAGTAAACACACAGGACTAGAGACACATGGTGATGTAGTAAACACTACAGAGACACATGGTGATGTAGTAAACACTACAGGACAGAGACACATGGTGATGTAGTAAACACTACAGAGACACATGGTGATGTAGTAAACACTACAGGACAGAGACACATGGTGATGTAGTAAACACTACAG
>NW_026288658.1:0-27500 GCF_023373465.1 Oncorhynchus keta
CCTAACCTGACCGGTATAACAAACAACCCTAACCTGACCGGTATAACAAACAACCCTAACCTGACCGGTATAACAAACAACCCTAACCTGACCGGTATAACAAACAACCCTAACCCTAACCTGACCGGTATAACAAACAACCCTAACCTGACCGGTATAACAAACAACCCTAACCTGACCGGTATAACAAACAACCCTAACCCTAACCTGACCGGTATAACAAACAACCCTAACCTGACCGGTATAACAAACAACCCTAACCTGACCGGTATAACAAACAACCCTAACCTGACCGGTATAACAAACAACCCTAACCTGACCGGTATAACAAACAACCCTAACCTGACCGGTATAACAAACAACCCTAACCTGACCGGTATAACAAACAACCCTAACCCTAACCTGACCGGTATAACAAACAACCCTAACCTGACCGGTATAACAAACAACCCTAACCTGACCGGTATAACAAACAACCCTAACCTGACCGGTATAACAAAATAACAAAAACTAACCCTAACCTGACCGGTATAACAAACAACCCTAACCTGACCGGTATAACAAACAACCCTAACCTGACCGGTATAACAAAAACAACCCTAACCTGACCGGTATAACAAACAACCCTAACCTGACCGGTATAACAAACAACCCTAACCTGACCGGTATAACAAACAACCCTAACCTGACCGGTATAACAAACAACCCTAACCTGACCGGTATAACAAACAACCCTAACCTGACCGGTATAACAAACAACCCTAACCTGACCGGTATAACAAACAACCCTAACCTGACCCGGTATAACAAACAACCCTAACCTGACCGGTATAACAAACAACCCTAACCCTAACCTGACCGGTATAACAAACAACCCTAACCTGACCGGTATAACAAACAACCCTAACCTGACCGGTATAACAAACAACCTAACCTGACCGGTATAACAAACAACCCTAACCTGACCGGTATAACAAACAACCCTAACCTGACCGGTATAACAAACAACCCTAACCTGACCGGTATAACAAACAACCCTAACCTGACCGGTATAACAAACAACCCTAACCTGACCGGTATAACAAACAACCCTAACCTGACCGGTATAACAAACAACCCCTAACCTGACCGGTATAACAAACAACTAACCCTAACCTGACCGGTATAACAAACAACCCTAACCTGACCGGTATAACAAACAACCCTAACCTGACCGGTATAACAAACAACCCTAACCCTAACCTGACCGGTATAACAAACAACCCTAACCTGACCGGTATAACAAACAACCCTAACCTGACCGGTATAACAAACAACCCTAACCCTAACCTGACCGGTATAACAAAAACAACCCTAACCTGACCGGTATAACAAACAACCCTAACCTGACCGGTATAACAAACAACCCTAACCTGACCGGTATAACAAACAACCCTAACCCTAACCTGACCGGTATAACAAACAACCCTAACCTGACCGGTATAACAAACAACCCTAACCTGACCGGTATAACAAACAACCCTAACCTGACCGGTATAACAAACAACCCTAACCTGACCGGTATAACAAACAACCCTAACCCTAACCTGACCGGTATAACAAACAACCCTAACCTGACGGTATAACCTGACCGGTATAACAAACAACCCTAACCTGACCGGTATAACAAACAACCCCTAACCTGACCGGTATAACAAACAACCCTAACCTGACCGGTATAACAAACAAACCCTAACCTGACCGGTATAACAAACAACCCTAACCTGACCGGTATAACAAACAACCCTAACCTGACCGGTATAACAAACAACCCTAACCTGACCGGTATAACAAACAACCCTAACCTGACCGGTATAACAAACAACCCTAACCTGACCGGTATAACAAACAACCCTAACCTGACCGGTATAACAAACAACCCCCTAACCTGACCGGTATAACAAACAACCCTAACCTGACCGGTATAACAAACAACCCTAACCTGACCGGTATAACAAACAACCCTAACCTGACCGGTATAACAAACAACCCTAACCTGACCGGTATAACAAACAACCCTAACCTGACCGGTATAACAAACAACCCTAACCCTAACCTGACCGGTATAACAAACAACCCTAACCTGACCGGTATAACAAACAACCCTAACCTGACCGGTATAACAAACAACCTAACCCTAACCTGACCGGTATAACAAACAACCCTAACCTGACCGGTATAACAAACAAACAACCCTAACCTGACCGGTATAACAAACAACCCTAACCTGACCGGTATAACAAACAACCCTAACCTGACCGGTATAACAAACAACCCTAACCTGACCGGTATAACAAACAACCCTAACCTGACCGGTATAACAAACAACCTAACCCTAACCTGACCGGTATAACAAACAACCCTAACCTGACCGGTATAACAAACAACCCTAACCTGACCGGTATAACAAACAACCCTAACCTGACCGGTATAACAAACAACCCTAACCTGACCGGTATAACAAACAACCCTAACCTGACCGGTATAACAAACAACCCTAACCTGACCGGTATAACAAACAACCCTAACCTGACCGGTATAACAAACAACCCTAACCTGACCGGTATAACAAACAACCCTAACCTGACCGGTATAACAAAAACAACCCTAACCTGACCGGTATAACAAACAACCCTAACCTGACCGGTATAACAAACAACCCTAACCTGACCGGTATAACAAACAACCCTAACCTAACCTGACCGGTATAACAAACAACCCTAAACCTGACCGGTATAACAAACAACCCTAACCTGACCGGTATAACAAACAACCCTAACCTGACCGGTATAACAAACAACCCTAACCTGACCGGTATAACAAACAACCCTAACCCTAACCTGACCGGTATAACAAACAACCCTAACCTGACCGGTATAACAAACAACCCTAACCTGACCGGTATAACAAACAACCCTAACCTGACCGGTATAACAAACAACCCTAACCTGACCGGTATAACAAACAACTAACCCTAACCTAACCGGTATAACAAACAACCCTAACCTGACCGGTATAACAAACAACCCTAACCTGACCGGTATAACAAACAACCCTAACCTGACCGGTATAACAAACAACCCTAACCTGACCGGTATAACAAAAACTAACCCTAACCTGACCGGTATAACAAACAACCCTAACCTGACCGGTATAACAAACAACCCTAACCTGACCGGTATAACAAACAACCCTAACCCTAACCTGACCGGTATAACAAACAACCCTAACCTGACCGATATAACAAACAACCCTAACCTGACCGGTATAACAAACAACCCTAACCTGACCGATATAACAAACAACCCTAACCTGACCGGTATAACAAACAACCCTAACCTGACCGGTATAACAAACAACCCTAACCTGACCGGTATAACAAACAACCCTAACCTGACCGGTATAACAAACAACCCTAACCTGACCGGTATAACAAACAACCCTAACCTGACCGGTATAACAAACAACCCCCTAACCTGACCGGTATAACAAACAACCCTAACCTGACCGGTATAACAAAAACAACCCTAACCTGACCGGTATAACAAACAACCCTAACCTGACCGGTATAACAAACAACCCTAACCTGACCGGTATAACAAACAACCCCCTAACCTGACCGGTATAACAAACAACCCTAACCTGACCGGTATAACAAACAACCCTAACCTGACCGGTATAACAAACAACCCTAACCCTAACCTGACCGGTATAACAAACAACCCTAACCTGACCGGTATAACAAACAACCCTAACCTGACCGGTATAACAAACAAACTAACCCTAACCTGACCGGTATAACAAACAACCCTAACCTGACCGGTATAACAAACAACCCTAACCTGACCGGTATAACAAACAACCCTAACCTGACCGGTATAACAAACAACCCTAACCTGACCGGTATAACAAACAACCCTAACCTGACCGGTATAACAAAAACAACCCTAACCTGACCGGTATAACAAACAACCCTAACCTGACCGGTATAACAAACAACCCTAACCTGACCGGTATAACAAACAACCCTAACCTGACCGGTATAACAAACTAACCCTAACCTGACCGGTATAACAAACAACCCTAACCTGACCGGTATAACAAACAACCCTAACCTGACCGGTATAACAAACAACCCTAACCTGACCGGTATAACAAACAACCCCCTAACCTGACCGGTATAACAAACAACCCTAACCTGACCGGTATAACAAACAACCCTAACCTGACCGGTATAACAAACAACCCTAACCTGACCGGTATAACAAACAACCCTAACCCTAACCTGACCGGTATAACAAACAACCCTAACCTGACCGGTATAACAAACAACCCTAACCTGACCGGTATAACAAACAACCCTAACCTGACCGGTATAACAAACAACCCTAACCTGACCGGTATAACAAACAACCCTAACCCTAACCTGACCGGTATAACAAACAACCCTAACCTGACCGGTATAACAAACAACCCTAACCTGACCGGTATAACAAACAACCCTAACCTGACCGGTATAACAAACAACCCTAACCTGACCGGTATAACAAACACCCCTAACCTGACCGGTATAACAAACAACCCTAACCTGACCGGTATAACAAACAACCCTAACCTGACCGGTATAACAAACAACCCTAACCCCTAACCTAACCTGACCGGTATAACAAACAACCCTAACCTGACCGGTATAACAAACAACCCTAACCTGACCGGTATAACAAACAACCCTAACCTGACCGGTATAACAAACAACCCTAACCTGACCGGTATAACAAACAACCCTAACCTGACCGGTATAACAAACAACCCTAACCTGACCGGTATAACAAACAACCCTAACCCTAACCTGACCGGTATAACAAACAACCCCTAACCTGACCGGTATAACAAACAACCCTAACCTGACCCGGTATAACAAACAACCCTAACCCTAACCTGACCGGTATAACAAACAACCCTAACCTGACCGGTATAACAAACAACCCTAACCTGACCGGTATAACAAAAACTAACCCTAACCTGACCGGTATAACAAACAACCCTAACCTGACCTGTATAACAAACAACCCTAACCTGACCGGTATAACAAACAACCCTAACCTTAACCTGACCGGTATAACAAACAACCCTAACCCTAACCTGACCGGTATAACAAACAACCCTAACCTGACCGGTATAACAAACAACCCTAACCCTAACCTGACCGGTATAACAAACAACCCTAACCTGACCGGTATAACAAACAACCCTAACCTGACCGGTATAACAAACAACCCTAACCTGACCGGTATAACAAACAACCCTAACCTGACCGGTATAACAAACAACCCTAACCTGACCGGTATAACAAACAACCCTAACCTGACCGGTATAACAAACAACCCTAACCTGACCGGTATAACAAACAACCCTAACCCTAACCTGACCGGTATAACAAACAACCCTAACCTGACCGGTATAACAAACAACCCTAACCTGACCCGGTATAACAAACAACCCTAACCTGACCGGTATAACAAACAACCCTAACCTGACCGGTATAACAAACAACCCTAACCTGACCGGTATAACAAACAACCCCCTAACCTGACCGGTATAACAAAAACCCTAACCTGACCGGTATAACAAACAACCCTAACCTGACCGGTATAACAAACAACCCTAACCTGACCGGTATAACAAACAACCCTAACCTGACCGGTATAACAAACAACCCTAACCTGACCGGTATAACAAACAACCCTAACCTGACCGGTATAACAAACAACCCTAACCTGACCGGTATAACAAACAACCCTAACCTGACCGGTATAACAAACAACCCTAACCTAACCTGACCGGTATAACAAACAACCTAACGTATAACAAACAACCCTAACCTGACCGGTATAACAAACAACCCTAACCTGACCGGTATAACAAACAACCCTAACCTGACCGGTATAACAAACAACCCTAACCTGACCGGTATAACAAACAACCCTAACCTGACCGGTATAACAAACAACCCTAACCTGACCGGTATAACAAACAACCCTAACCTGACCGGTATAACAAACAACCCTAACCTGACCGGTATAACAAAAACAACCCTAACCTGACCGGTATAACAAACAACCCTAACCTGACCGGTATAACAAACAACCCTAACCTGACCGGTATAACAAACAACCCTAACCTGACCGGTATAACAAACAACCCTAACCTGACCGGTATAACAAACAACCCCCTAACCTGACCGGTATAACAAACAACCCTAACCCTAACCTGACCGGTATAACAAACAACCCTAACCTGACCGGTATAACAAACAACCCTAACCTGACCGGTATAACAAACAACCCTAACCCTAACCTGACGTATAACAAACAACCCTAACCTAACCTGACCGGTATAACAAACAACCCTAACCTGACCGGTATAACAAAACTAACCCTAACCTGACCGGTATAACAAACAACCCTAACCTGACCGGTATAACAAACAACAACCCTAACCTGACCGGTATAACAAACAACCCTAACCTGACCGGTATAACAAACAACCCTAACCTGACCGGTATAACAAAAACTAACCCTAACCTGACCGGTATAACAAACAACCCTAACCTGACCGGTATAACAAACAACCCTAACCTGACCCGGTATAACAAACAACCCTAACCTGACCGGTATAACAAACAACCCTAACCTGACCGGTATAACAAACAACCCTAACCTGACCGGTATAACAAACAACCCTAACCTGACCGGTATAACAAACAACTAACCTAACCTGACCGGTATAACAAACAACCCTAACCTGACCGGTATAACAAACAACCCTAACCTGACCGGTATAACAAAAACAACGGTATAACAAACAACCTTCTAACCTGACCGGTATAACAAACAACCCTAACCTGACCGGTATAACAAACAACCCTAACCTGACCGGTATAACAAACAACCCTAACCTGACCGGTATAACAAACAACCCTAACCTGACCGGTATAACAAACAACCCTAACCTGACCGGTATAACAAACAACCCTAACCTGACCGGTATAACAAACAACCCTAACCTGACCGGTATAACAAACAACCCTAACCTGACCCGGTAAACAAACAACCCTAACCTGACCGGTATAACAAACAACCCTAACCTGACCGGTATAACAAAAACAACCCTAACCTGACCGGTATAACAAACAACCCCCTAACCTGACCGGTATAACAAACAACCCTAACCTGACCGGTATAACAAACAACCCTAACCTAACCCTAACCTGACCGGTATAACAAACAACCCTAACCTGACCGGTATAACAAACAACCCTAACCTGACCGGTATAACAAACAACCCTAACCTGACCTGGTATAACAAACAACCCTAACCTGACCGGTATAACAAACCTGACCGGTATAACAAACAACCCTAACCTGACCGGTATAACAAACAACTAACCCTAACCTGACCGGTATAACAAACAACCCTAACCTGACCGGTATAACAAACAACCCTAACCTGACCGGTATAACAAACAACCCTAACCTGACCGGTATAACAAACAACCCTAACCTGACCGGTATAACAAACAACCCTAACCTGACCCGGTATAACAAACAACCCTAACCTGACCGGTATAACAAACAACCCTAACCTGACCCGGTATAACAAACAACCCTAACCTGACCGGTATAACAAACAACCCTAACCTGACCGGTATAACAAACAACCCTAACCTGACCGGTATAACAAACAACCCTAACCTGACCGGTATAACAAACAACCCTAACCTGACCTGTATAACAAACAACCCTAACCCTAACCTGACCGGTATAACAAACAACCCTAACCTGACCGGTATAACAAACAACCCTAACCTGACCGGTATAACAAACAACCCTAACCTGACCGGTATAACAAACAACCCTAACCTGACCGTATAACAAACAAACAACCCTAACCTGACCGGTATAACAAACAACCCTAACCTGACCGGTATAACAAACAACCCTAACCTGACCGGTATAACAAACAACCCTAAACCTGACCGGTATAACAAACAACCCTAACCTGACCGGTATAACAAACAACCCTAACCTGACCGGTATAACAAACAACCCTAACCTGACCGGTATAACAAACAATAACAAACAAAACCCTAACCTGACCGGTATAACAAACAACCCTAACCTGACCGGTATAACAAAAACTAACCCTAACCTGACCGGTATAACAAACAACCCTAACCTGACCGGTATAACAAACAACCCTAACCTGACCGGTATAACAAACAACAACCCTAACCTGACCGGTATAACAAACAACCCTAACCTGACCGGTATAACAAACAACCCTAACCTGACCGGTATAACAAACAACCCTAACCTGACCGGTATAACAAACAACCCTAACCTGACCGGTATAACAAACAACCCTAACCCTAACCTGACCGGTATAACAAACAACCCTAACCTGACCGGTATAACAAACAACCCTAACCTGACCGGTATAACAAACAACCCTAACCTGACCGGTATAACAAACAACCCTAACCTGACCGGTATAACAAACAACCCTAACCTGACCGGTATAACAAACAACCCTAACCTGACCGGTATAACAAACAACCCTAACCTGACCGGTATAACAAACAACCCTAACCTGACCGGTATAACAAACACCCTAACCCTAACCTGACCGGTATAACAAACAACCCTAACCTGACCGGTATAACAAACAACCCTAACCTGACCGGTATAACAAACAACCCTAACCTGACCGGTATAACAAACAACCCTAACCTGACCGGTATAACAAACAACCCTAACCCTAACCTGACCGGTATAACAAACAACCCTAACCTGACCGGTATAACAAACAACCCTAACCTGACCGGTATAACAAACAACCTAACCTAACCTGACCGGTATAACAAACAACCCTAACCTGACCGGTATAACAAACAACCCTAACCTGACCGGTATAACAAACAACCCTAACCTGACCGGTATAACAAACAACCCTAACCTGACCGGTATAACAAAAACAACCCTAACCTGACCGGTATAACAAACAACCCTAACCTGACCGGTATAACAAACAACCCTAACCTGACCGGTATAACAAACAACCCTAACCTGACCGGTATAACAAACAACCCTAACCTGACCGGTATAACAAAAACTAACCCTAACCTGACCGGTATAACAAAAACAACCCTAACCTGACCGGTATAACAAACAACCCTAACCTGACCGGTATAACAAAAACAACCCTAACCTGACCGGTATAACAAACAACCCTAACCCTAACCTGAAACAACCCTAACCTGGTATAACAAACAACCCTAACCTGACCGGTATAACAAACAACCCTAACCTGACCGGTATAACAAACAACCCTAACCTGACCGGTATAACAAACAACCCTAACCTGACCGGTATAACAAACAACCCTAACCTGACCGGTATAACAAACAACCCTAACCCTAACCTGACCGGTATAACAAACAACCCTAACCTGACCGGTATAACAAACAACCCTAACCTGACCGGTATAACAAACAACCCTAACCTGACCGGTATAACAAACAACCCTAACCCTAACCTGACCGGTATAACAAACAACCCTAACCTGACCGGTATAACAAACAACCCTAACCTGACCGGTATAACAAACAACCCTAACCTGACCGGTATAACAAACAACCCTAACCTGACCGGTATAACAAACAACCCTAACCCTAACCTGACCGGTATAACAAACAACCCTAACCTGACCGGTATAACAAACAACCCTAACCTGACCGGTATAACAAACAACCCCTAACCTGACCGGTATAACAAACAACCCTAACCTGACCGGTATAACAAACAACCCTAACCTGACCGGTATAACAAACAACCCTAACCTGACCGGTATAACAAACAACCCTAACCTGACCGGTATAACAAACAACCCTAACCTGACCGGTATAACAAACAACCCTAACCCTAACCTGACCGGTATAACAAACAACCCTAACCTGACCGGTATAACAAACAACCCTAACCTGACCGGTATAACAAACAACCCTAACCTGACCGGTATAACAAACAACCCTAACCTGACCGGTATAACAAACAACCCTAACCTGACCGGTATAACAAACAACCCTAACCTGACCGGTATAACAAACAACCCTAACCTGACCGGTATAACAAACAACCCTAACCTGACCGGTATAACAAACAACCCTAACCCTAACCTGACCGGTATAACAAACAACCCTAACCTGACCTGTATAACAAACAACCCTAACCTGACCGGTATAACAAACAACACTAACCCTAACCTGACCGGTATAACAAACAACCCTAACCTGACCGGTATAACAAACAACCCTAACCTGACCGGTATAACAAACAACCCTAACCTGACCGGTATAACAAACAACCCTAACCTGACCGGTATAACAAACAACCCTAACCTGACCGGTATAACAAACAACCCTAACCCTAACCTGACCGGTATAACAAACAACCCTAACCTGACCGGTATAACAAACAACCCTAACCTGACCGGTATAACAAAAACAACCCTAACCTGACCGGTATAACAAACAACCCTAACCTGACCGGTATAACAAACAACCCTAACCTGACCGGTATAACAAACAACCCTAACCTGACCGGTATAACAAACAACCCTAACCTGACCGGGATAACAAAACAACCCTAACCTGACCGGTATAACAAACAACCCTAACCTGACCGGTATAACAAACAACCCTAACCTGACCGGTATAACAAACAACCCTAACCTGACCGGTATAACAAACAACCCTAACCTGACCGGTATAACAAACAACCCTAACCTGACCGGTATAACAAACAACCCTAACCTGACCGGTATAACAAACAACCCTAACCTGACCGGTATAACAAACAACCCTAACCTGACCTGTATAACAAACAACCCTAACCTGACCGGTATAACAAACAACCCTAACCTGACCGGTATAACAAACAACCCCCTAACCTGACCGGTATAACAAACAACCCTAACCTGACGGTATAACAAATAACAAACAACCCTAACCTGACCGGTATAACAAACAACCCTAACCTGACCGGTATAACAAACAACCCTAACCCTAACCTGACCGGTATAACAAACAACCCTAACCTGACCGGTATAACAAACAACCCTAACCTGACCGGTATAACAAACAACCCTAACCTGACCGGTATAACAAACAACCCTAACCTGACCGGTATAACAAACAACCCTAACCTGACCGGTATAACAAACAACCCTAACCTGACCGGTATAACAAACAACCCTAACCTGACCGGTATAACAAACAATCCTAACCCTAACCTGACCGGTATAACAAACAACCCTAACCTGACCGGTATAACAAACAACCCTAACCTGACCGGTATAACAAACAACCCTAACCCTAACCTGACCGGTATAACAAACAACCCTAACCTGACCGGTATAACAAACAACCCTAACCCTAACCTGACCGGTATAACAAACAACCCTAACCTGACCGGTATAACAAACAACCCTAACCTGACCGGTATAACAAACAACCCTAAACCGGTATAACAAACTAACCCTAACCTGACCGGTATAACACACAACCCTAACCTGACCGGTATAACAAACAACCCTAACCTGACCGGTATAACAAACAACCCTAACCTGACCGGTATAACAAACAACCCTAACCTGACCTGGTATAACAAACAACCCTAACCTGACCGGTATAACAAACAACCCTAACCTGACCGGTATAACAAACAACCCTAACCCTAACCTGACCGGTATAACAAACAACCCTAACCTGACCGGTATAACAAACAACCCTAACCTGACCGGTATAACAAACAACCCTAACCTAACCTGGTATAACAAACCGGTATAACAAACAACCCTAACCCTAACCTGACCGGTATAACAAACAACCCTAACCTGACCGGTATAACAAACAACCCTAACCTGACCGGTATAACAAACAACCCTAACCTGACCGGTATAACAAACAACCCTAACCTGACCGGTATAACAAACAACCCTAACCTGACCGGTATAACAAACAACCCCCTAACCTGACCGGTATAACAAAAACAACCCTAACCTGACCGGTATAACAAACAACCCTAACCTGACCGGTATAACAAACAACCCTAACCTGACCGGTATAACAAACAACCCTAACCTGACCGGTATAACAAACAACCCCTAACCTAACCTGACCGGTATAACAAACAACCCTAACCTGACCGGTATAACAAACAACCCTAACCCTAACCTGACCGGTATAACAAACAACCCTAACCTGACCGGTATAACAAACAACCCTAACCTGACCGGTATAACAAACAACCCTAACCTGACCGGTATAACAAACAACCCTAACCCTGACCGGTATAACAAACAACCCTAACCTGACCGGTATAACAAACAACCCTAACCTGACCGGTATAACAAACAACCCCCTAACCTGACCGGTATAACAAACAACCCTAACCTGACCGGTATAACAAACAACCCTAACCTGACCGGTATAACAAACAACCCTAACCCTAACCTGACCGGTATAACAAACAACCCTAACCTGACCGGTATAACAAACAACCCTAACCTGACCGGTATAACAAACAACCCTAACCTAACCTGACCGGTATAACAAACAACCCTAACCTGACCCGGTATAACAAACAACCCTAACCTGACCGGTATAACAAACAACCCTAACCTGACCGGTATAACAAACAACCCTAACCTGACCGGTATAACAAACAACCCTAACCTGACCGGTATAACAAACAACCCTAACCTGACCGGTATAACAAACAACCCTAACCTGACCGGTATAACAAACAACCCTAACCTGACCGGTATAACAAACAACCCTAACCTGACCGGTATAACAAACAACCCTAACCTGACCGGTATAACAAACAACCCTAACCTGACCGGTATAACAAACAACCCTAACCTGACCGGTATAACAAACAACCCTAACCTGACCGGTATAACAAACAACCCTAACCCTAACCTGACCGGTATAACAAACAACCCTAACCTGACCGGTATAACAAACAACCCTAACCTGACCGGTATAACAAACAACCCTAACCCTAACCTGACCGGTATAACAAACAACCCTAACCTGACCGGTATAACAAACAACCCTAACCTGACCGGTATAACAAACAACCCTAACCTGACCGGTATAACAAACAACCCTAACCTGACCGGTATAACAAACAACCCTAACCTGACCGGTATAACAAACAACCCTAACCTGACCGGTATAACAAACAACCCTAACCTGACCGGTATAACAAACAACCCTAACCTGACCGGTATAACAAACAACCCTAACCTGACCGGTATAACAAAAACAACCCTAACCTGACCGGTATAACAAACAACCCTAACCTGACCGGTATAACAAACAACCCTAACCTGACCGGTATAACAAACAACCCTAACCTGACCGGTATAACAAACAACCCTAACCTGACCGGTATAACAAACAACCCTAACCTGACCGGTATAACAAACAACCCTAACCTGACCGGTATAACAAACAACCCTAACCTGACCGGTATAACAAAAACTAACCCTAACCTGACCGGTATAACAAACAACCCTAACCTGACCGGTATAACAAACAACCCTAACCTGACCGGTATAACAAACAACCCTAACCTGACCGGTATAACAAACAACCCTAACCTGACCGGTATAACAAACAACCCTAACCTGACCGGTATAACAAACAACCCTAACCTGACCGGTATAACAAACAACCCTAACCTGACCGGTATAACAAACAACCCTAACCCTAACCTGACCGGTATAACAAACAACCCTAACCTGACCGGTATAACAAACAACCCTAACCTGACCGGTATAACAAACAACCCTAACCTGACCGGTATAACAAACAACCCTAACCTGACCGGTATAACAAACAACCCTAACCTGACCGGTATAACAAACAACCCTAACCTGACCGGTATAACAAACAACCCTAACCTGACCGGTATAACAAACAACCCTAACCTGACCGGTATAACAAACAACCCTAACCTGACCGGTATAACAAACAACCCTAACCTGACCGGTATAACAAACAACCCTAACCTGACCGGTATAACAAAAACAACCCTAACCTGACCGGTATAACAAACAACCCTAACCTGACCGGTATAACAAACAACCCTAACCTGACCGGTATAACAAACAACCCTAACCTGACCGGTATAACAAACAACCCTAACCTGACCGGTATAACAAACAACCCTAACCTGACCGGTATAACAAACAACCCTAACCTGACCGGTATAACAAACAACCCTAACCTGACCGGTATAACAAACAACCCTAACCTGACCGGTATAACAAACAACCCTAACCCTAACCTGACCGGTATAACAAACAACCCTAACCTGACCTGTATAACAAACAACCCTAACCTGACCGGTATAACAAACAACCCTAACCCTAACCTGACCGGTATAACAAACAACCCTAACCTGACCGGTATAACAAACAACCCTAACCTGACCGGTATAACAAACAACCCTAACCTGACCGGTATAACAAACAACCCTAACCTGACCGGTATAACAAACAACCCTAACCTGACCGGTATAACAAACAACCCTAACCCTAACCTGTATAACAAACAACCCTAACCTGACCGGTATAACAAACAACCCTAACCTGACCGGTATAACAAACAACCCTAACCTGACCGGTATAACAAACAACCCTAACCTGACCGGTATAACAAACAACCCTAACCTGACCGGTATAACAAACAACCCTAACCTGACCGGTATAACAAACAACCCTAACCTGACCGGTATAACAAACAACCCTAACCTGACCGGTATAACAAACAACCCTAACCCTAACCTGACCGGTATAACAAACAACCCTAACCTGACCGGTATAACAAACAACCCTAACCCTAACCTGACCGGTATAACAAACAACCCTAACCTGACCTGTATAACAAACAACCCTAACCTGACCGGTATAACAAACAACCCTAACCCTAACCTGACCGGTATAACAAACAACCCTAACCTGACCGGTATAACAAACAACCCTAACCTGACCGGTATAACAAACAACCCTAACCTGACCGGTATAACAAACAACCCTAACCTGACCGGTATAACAAACAACCCTAACCTGACCGGTATAACAAAAACAACTAACCCTAACCTGACCGGTATAACAAACAACCCTAACCTGACCGGTATAACAAACAACCCTAACCTGACCGGTATAACAAACAACCCTAACCCTAACCTGACCGGTATAACAAACAACCCTAACCTGACCTGTATAACAAACAACCCTAACCTGACCGGTATAACAAACAACCCTAACCCTAACCTGACCGGTATAACAAACAACCCTAACCTGACCGGTATAACAAACAACCCTAACCTGACCGGTATAACAAACAACCCTAACCTGACCGGTATAACAAACAACCCTAACCTGACCGGTATAACAAACAACCCTAACCCTAACCTGACCGGTATAACAAACAACCCTAACCCTAACCTGACCGGTATAACAAACAACCCTAACCTGACCGGTATAACAAACAACCCTAACCTAACCTGACCGGTATAACAAACAACCCCAACCTGACCGGTATAACAAACAACCCTAACCTGACCGGTATAACAAACAACCCTAACCTGACCGGTATAACAAACAACCCTAACCTGACCGGTATAACAAACAACCCTAACCTGACCGGTATAACAAACAACCCTAACCTGACCGGTATAACAAACAACCCTAACCTGACCGGTATAACAAACAACCCTAACCTGACCGGTATAACAAACAACCCTAACCCTAACCTGACCGGTATAACAAACAACCCTAACCTGACCGGTATAACAAACAACCCTAACCTGACCGGTATAACAAACAACCCTAACCTGACCGGTATAACAAACAACCCTAACCTGACCGGTATAACAAACAACCCTAACCCTAACCTGACCGGTATAACAAACAACCCTAACCTGACCGGTATAACAAACAACCCTAACCTGACCGGTATAACAAACAACCCTAACCTGACCGGTATAACAAACAACCCTAACCTGACCGGTATAACAAACAACCCTAACCTGACCGGTATAACAAACAACCCTAACCTGACCGGTATAACAAACAACCCTAACCTGACCGGTATAACAAACAACCCTAACCTGACCGGTATAACAAACAACCCTAACCTGACCGGTATAACAAACAACCCTAACCTGACCGGTATAACAAACAACCCTAACCTGACCGGTATAACAAACAACCCTAACCTGACCGGTATAACAAACAACCCTAACCCTAACCTGACCGGTATAACAAACAACCCTAACCTGACCGGTATAACAAACAACCCTAACCTGACCGGTATAACAAAAACAACCCTAACCTGACCGGTATAACAAACAACCCTAACCTGACCGGTATAACAAACAACCCTAACCTGACCGGTATAACAAACAACCCTAACCTGACCGGTATAACAAACAACCCTAACCTGACCGGTATAACAAACAACTAACCCTAACCTGACCGGTATAACAAACAACCCTAACCTGACCGGTATAACAAACAACCCTAACCTGACCGGTATAACAAACAACCCTAACCTGACCGGTATAACAAACAACCCTAACCTGACCGGTATAACAAACAACCCTAACCTGACCGGTATAACAAACAACCCTAACCTGACCGGTATAACAAACAACCCTAACCTGACCGGTATAACAAACAACCCTAACCTGACCGGTATAACAAACAACCCTAACCTGACCGGTATAACAAACAACCCTAACCTGACCGGTATAACAAACAACCCTAACCTGACCGATATAACAAACAACCCTAACCTGACCGGTATAACAAACAACCCTAACCTGACCGGTATAACAAACAACCCTAACCTGACCGGTATAACAAACAACCCTAACCCTAACCTGACCGGTATAACAAACAACCCTAACCTGACCTGTATAACAAACAACCCTAACCTGACCGGTATAACAAACAACCCTAACCTGACCGGTATAACAAACAACCCTAACCCTAACCTGACCGGTATAACAAACAACCCTAACCTGACCGGTATAACAAACAACCCTAACCCTAACCTGACCGGTATAACAAACAACCCTAACCTGACCTGTATAACAAACAACCCTAACCTGACCGGTATAACAAACAACCCTAACCCTAACCTGACCGGTATAACAAACAACCCTAACCTGACCGGTATAACAAACAACCCTAACCTGACCGGTATAACAAACAACCCTAACCTGACCGGTATAACAAACAACCCTAACCTGACCGGTATAACAAACAACCCTAACCTGACCGGTATAACAAACAACCCTAACCCTAACCTGACCGGTATAACAAACAACCCTAACCTGACCTGTATAACAAACAACCCTAACCTGACCGGTATAACAAACAACCCTAACCTGACCGGTATAACAAACAACCCTAACCTGACCGGTATAACAAACAACCCTAACCTGACCGGTATAACAAACAACCCTAACCTGACCGGTATAACAAACAACCCTAACCTGACCGGTATAACAAACAACCCTAACCTGACCGGTATAACAAACAACCCTAACCCTAACCTGACCGGTATAACAAACAACCCTAACCTGACCGGTATAACAAACAACCCTAACCTGACCGGTATAACAAACAACCCTAACCCTAACCTGACCGGTATAACAAACAACCCTAACCTGACCGGTATAACAAACAACCCTAACCTGACCGGTATAACAAACAACCCTAACCTGACCGGTATAACAAACAACCCTAACCTGACCGGTATAACAAACAACCCTAACCTGACCGGTATAACAAACAACCCTAACCCTAACCTGACCGGTATAACAAACAACCCTAACCTGACCGGTATAACAAACAACCCTAACCTGACCGGTATAACAAACAACCCTAACCCTAACCTGACCGGTATAACAAACAACCCTAACCTGACCTGTATAACAAACAACCCTAACCTGACCGGTATAACAAACAACCCTAACCCTAACCTGACCGGTATAACAAACAACCCTAACCTGACCGGTATAACAAACAACCCTAACCTGACCGGTATAACAAACAACCCTAACCTGACCGGTATAACAAACAACCCTAACCTGACCGGTATAACAAACAACCCTAACCTGACCGGTATAACAAACAACCCTAACCTGACCGGTATAACAAACAACCCTAACCTGACCTGTATAACAAACAACCCTAACCCTAACCTGACCGGTATAACAAACAACCCTAACCCTAACCTGACCGGTATAACAAACAACCCTAACCTGACCGATATAACAAACAACCCTAACCTGACCGGTATAACAAACAACCCTAACCTGACCGGTATAACAAACAACCCTAACCTGACCGGTATAACAAACAACCCTAACCTGACCGGTATAACAAACAACCCTAACCTGACCGGTATAACAAACAACCCTAACCTGACCGGTATAACAAACAACCCTAACCTGACCTGTATAACAAACAACCCTAACCTGACCGGTATAACAAACAACCCTAACCTGACCGGTATAACAAACAACCCTAACCTGACCGGTATAACAAACAACTAACCCTAACCTGACCGGTATAACAAACAACCCTAACCTGACCGGTATAACAAACAACCCTAACCTGACCGGTATAACAAACAACCCTAACCTGACCGGTATAACAAACAACCCTAACCCTAACCTGACCGGTATAACAAACAACCCTAACCCTAACCTGACCGGTATAACAAACAACCCTAACCTGACCGGTATAACAAACAACCCTAACCTGACCGGTATAACAAACAACCCTAACCTGACCGGTATAACAAACAACCCTAACCTGACCGGTATAACAAACAACTAACCCTAACCTGACCGGTATAACAAACAACCCTAACCTGACCGGTATAACAAACAACCCTAACCCTAACCTGACCGGTATAACAAACAACCCTAACCTGACCGGTATAACAAACAACCCTAACCTGACCGGTATAACAAACAACCCTAACCTGACCGGTATAACAAACAACCCTAACCCTAACCTGACCGGTATAACAAACAACCCTAACCTGACCGGTATAACAAAAACAACCCTAACCTGACCGGTATAACAAACAACCCTAACCTAACCTGACCGGTATAACAAACAACCCTAACCTGACCGGTATAACAAACAACCCTAACCTGACCGGTATAACAAACAACCCTAACCTGACCGGTATAACAAACAACCCTAACCTGACCGGTATAACAAACAACCCTAACCTGACCGGTATAACAAACAACCCTAACCTGACCGGTATAACAAACAACCCTAACCTGACCGGTATAACAAACAACCCTAACCTGACCGGTATAACAAAAACCCTAACCCTAACCTGACCGGTATAACAAACAACCCTAACCTGACCGGTATAACAAACAACCCTAACCTGACCGGTATAACAAACAACCCTAACCCTAACCTGACCGGTATAACAAACAACCCTAACCTGACCTGTATAACAAACAACCCTAACCTGACCGGTATAACAAACAACCCTAACCTGACCGGTATAACAAACAACCCTAACCTGACCGGTATAACAAACAACCCTAACCTGACCGGTATAACAAACAACCCTAACCTGACCGGTATAACAAACAACCCTAACCTGACCGGTATAACAAACAACCCTAACCCTAACCTGACCGGTATAACAAACAACCCTAACCTGACCGGTATAACAAACAACCCTAACCTGACCGGTATAACAAACAACCCTAACCTGACCGGTATAACAAACAACCCTAACCTGACCGGTATAACAAACAACCCTAACCTGACCGGTATAACAAACAACCCTAACCTGACCGGTATAACAAAAACAACCCTAACCTGACCGGTATAACAAACAACCCTAACCTGACCGGTATAACAAACAACCCTAACCTGACCGGTATAACAAACAACCCTAACCTGACCGGTATAACAAACAACCCTAACCTGACCGGTATAACAAACAACCCTAACCTGACCGGTATAACAAACTAACCCTAACCTGACCGGTATAACAAACAACCCTAACCTGACCGGTATAACAAACAACCCTAACCTGACCGGTATAACAAACAACCCTAACCTGACCGGTATAACAAACAACCCTAACCTAACCTGACCGGTATAACAAACAACCCTAACCTGACCGGTATAACAAACAACCCTAACCTGACCGGTATAACAAACAACCCTAACCTGACCTGACCGGTATAACAAACAACCCTAACCTGACCGGTATAACAAACAACCCTAACCTGACCGGTATAACAAACAACCCCTAACCTGACCGGTATAACAAACAACCCTAACCTGACCGGTATAACAAACAAACAACCCTAACCTGACCGGTATAACAAACAACCCTAACCTGACCGGTATAACAAACAACCCTAACCTGACCGGTATAACAAACAACCCTAACCTGACCGGTATAACAAACAACCCTAACCCTAACCTGACCGGTATAACAAACAACCCTAACCTGACCGGTATAACAAACAACCTAACCCTAACCTGACCGGTATAACAAAAACAACCCTAACCTGACCGGTATAACAAACAACCCTAACCTGACCGGTATAACAAACTAACCCTAACCTGACCGGTATAACAAACAACCCTAACCTGACCGGTATAACAAACAACCCTAACCTGACCGGTATAACAAACAACCCTAACCTGACCGGTATAACAAACAACCCTAACCTGACCGGTATAACAAACAACCCTAACCCTAACCTGACCGGTATAACAAACAACCCTAACCTGACCGGTATAACAAACAACCCTAACCTGACCGGTATAACAAACAACCCTAACCTGACCGGTATAACAAACAACCCTAACCTGACCGGTATAACAAAACAACCCTAACCTGACCGGTATAACAAACAACCCTAACCTGACCGGTATAACAAAAACAACCCTAACCTGACCGGTATAACAAACAACCCTAACCTGACCGGTATAACAAACAACCCTAACCTGACCGGTATAACAAACAACCCTAACCTGACCGGTATAACAAACAAACTAACCCTAACCTGACCGGTATAACAAACAACCCTAACCTGACCGGTATAACAAACAACCCTAACCTGACCGGTATAACAAACAACCCTAACCTGACCGGTATAACAAACTAAACCCTAACCTGACCGGTATAACAAACAACCCTAACCTGACCGGTATAACAAACAACCCTAACCCTAACCTGACCGGTATAACAAACAACCCTAACCTGACCGGTATAACAAACAACCCTAACCTGACCGGTATAACAAAAACAACCCTAACCTGACCGGTATAACAAACAACCCTAACCTGACCGGTATAACAAACAACCCTAACCCTAACCTGACCGGTATAACAAACAACCCTAACCTGACCGGTATAACAAACAACCCTAACCCTAACCTGACCGGTATAACAAACAACCCTAACCTGACCGGTATAACAAACAACCCTAACCTGACCGGTATAACAAACAACCCTAACCTGACCGGTATAACAAAAACAACCCTAACCTGACCGGTATAACAAACAACCCTAACCTGACCGGTATAACAAACAACCCTAACCTGACCGGTATAACAAACAACCCTAACCTGACCGGTATAACAAACAACCCTAACCTGACCGGTATAACAAACAACCCTAACCCTAACCTGACCGGTATAACAAACAACCCTAACCTGACCTGTATAACAAACAACCCTAACCTGACCGGTATAACAAACAACCCTAACCTGACCGGTATAACAAACAACCCTAACCTGACCGGTATAACAAACAACCCTAACCTGACCGGTATAACAAACAACCCTAACCTGACCGGTATAACAAAAACAACCCTAACCTGACCGGTATAACAAACAACCCTAACCTGACCGGTATAACAAACAACCCTAACCCTAACCTGACCGGTATAACAAACAACCCTAACCCTAACCTGACCGGTATAACAAACAACCCTAACCTGACCGGTATAACAAACAACCCTAACCCTAACCTGACCGGTATAACAAACAACCCTAACCTGACCGGTATAACAAACAACCCTAACCTGACCGGTATAACAAACAACCCTAACCTGACCGGTATAACAAACAACCCTAACCTGACCGGTATAACAAACAACCCTAACCCTAACCTGACCGGTATAACAAACAACCCTAACCTGACCGGTATAACAAACAACCCTAACCTGACCGGTATAACAAACAACCCTAACCTGACCGGTATAACAAACAACCCTAACCTGACCGGTATAACAAACAACCCTAACCCTAACCTGACCGGTATAACAAACAACCCTAGCCTGACCGGTATAACAAACAACCCTAACCTAACCCGGTATAACAAACAACCCTAACCTGACCGGTATAACAAACAACTAACCCTAACCTGACCGGTATAACAAACAACTAACCCTAACCTGACCGGTATAACAAACAACCCTAACCTGACCGGTATAACAAACAACCCTAACCTGACCGGTATAACAAACAACCCTAACCTGACCGGTATAACAAACAACCCTAACCTGACCGGTATAACAAACAACCCCCTAACCTGACCGGTATAACAAACAACCCTAACCTGACCGGTATAACAAACAACCCTAACCTGACCGGTATAACAAACAACCCTAACCTGACCGGTATAACAAACAACCCTAACCTGACCGGTATAACAAACAACTAACCTGACCGGTATAACAAACAACCCTAACCTGACCGGTATAACAAACAACCCTAACCCTAACCTGACCGGTATAACAAACAACCCTAACCTGACCGGTATAACAAACAACCCTAACCTGACCGGTATAACAAACAACCCTAACCTGACCGGTATAACAAACAACCCTAACCTGACCGGTATAACAAACAACCCTAACCTGACCGGTATAACAAACAACCCTAACCTGACCGGTATAACAAACAACCCTAACCTGACCGGTATAACAAACAACCCTAACCTAACCTGACCGGTATAACAAACAACCCTAACCTGACCGGTATAACAAACAACCCTAACCTGACCGGTATAACAAACAACCCTAACCTGACCGGTATAACAAACAACCCTAACCCTAACCTGACCGGTATAACAAACAACCCTAACCTGACCGGTATAACAAACAACCCTAACCTGACCGGTATAACAAACAACCCTAACCTGACCGGTATAACAAACAACCCTAACCCTAACCTGACCGGTATAACAAAAACTAACCTGACCCCTAACCTGACCGGTATAACAAACAACCCTAACCTGACCGGTATAACAAACAACCCTAACCTGACCGGTATAACAAACAACCCTAACCTGACCGGTATAACAAACAACCCTAACCTGACCGGTATAACAAACAACCCTAACCTGACCGGTATAACAAACAACCCTAACCCTAACCTGACCGGTATAACAAACAACCCTAACCTGACCGGTATAACAAACAACCCTAACCTGACCGGTATAACAAACAACCCTAACCTGACCGGTATAACAAACAACCCTAACCTGACCGGTATAACAAACAACCCTAACCTGACCGGTATAACAAACAACCCTAACCTGACCGGTATAACAAACAACCCTAACCTGACCGGTATAACAAACAACCCTAACCCTAACCTGACCGGTATAACAAACAACCCTAACCTGACCGGTATAACAAACAACCCTAACCTGACCGGTATAACAAACAACCCTAACCCTAACCTGACCGGTATAACAAACAACCCTAACCCTAACCTGACCGGTATAACAAACAACCCTAACCCTAACCTGACCGGTATAACAAACAACCCTAACCTGACCGGTATAACAAACAACCCTAACCTGACCGGTATAACAAACAACCCTAACCTGACCGGTATAACAAACAACCCTAACCTGACCGGTATAACAAACAACCCTAACCTGACCGGTATAACAAAAACTAACCCTAACCTGACCGGTATAACAAACAACCCTAACCTGACTGGTATAACAAACAACCCTAACCTGACCGGTATAACAAACAACCCTAACCTGACCGGTATAACAAACAACCCTAACCTGACCGGTATAACAAACAACCCTAACCTGACCGGTATAACAAACAACCCTAACCCTAACCTGACCGGTATAACAAACAACCCTAACCTGACCGGTATAACAAACAACCCTAACCTGACCGGTATAACAAACAACCCTAACCTGACCGGTATAACAAACAACCCTAACCCTAACCTGACCGGTATAACAAACAACCCTAACCTGACCGGTATAACAAACAACCCTAACCTGACCTGTATAACAAACAACCCTAACCTGACCGGTATAACAAACAACCCTAACCCTAACCTGACCGGTATAACAAACAACCCTAACCCTAACCTGACCGGTATAACAAACAACCCTAACCTGACCGGTATAACAAACAACCCTAACCTGACCGGTATAACAAACAACCCTAACCCTAACCTGACCGGTATAACAAACAACCCTAACCTGACCGGTATAACAAACAACCCTAACCTGACCGGTATAACAAACAACCCTAACCTGACCGGTATAACAAACAACCCTAACCTGACCGGTATAACAAACAACCCTAACCTGACCGGTATAACAAACAACCCTAACCTGACCGGTATAACAAACAACCCTAACCTGACCGGTATAACAAACAACCCTAACCTGACCGGTATAACAAACAACCCTAACCTGACCGGTATAACAAACAACCCTAACCTGACCTGGTATAACAAAAACAACCCTAACCTGACCGGTATAACAAACAACCCTAACCCTAACCTGACCGGTATAACAAACAACCCTAACCTGACCGATATAACAAACAACCCTAACCTGACCGGTATAACAAACAACCCTAACCTGACCGGTATAACAAACAACCCTAACCTGACCGGTATAACAAACAACCCTAACCTGACCGGTATAACAAACAACCCTAACCTGACCGGTATAACAAACAACCCTAACCTGACCGGTATAACAAACAACCCTAACCCTAACCTGACCGGTATAACAAACAACCCTAACCTGACCGGTATAACAAACAACCCTAACCTGACCGGTATAACAAACAACCCTAACCTGACCGGTATAACAAACAACCCTAACCTGACCGGTATAACAAACAACCCTAACCTGACCGGTATAACAAACAACCCTAACTTGACTGGTATAACAAACAACCCTAACCTGACCGGTATAACAAACAACCCTAACCTGACCGGTATAACAAACAACCCTAACCTGACCGGTATAACAAACAACCCTAACCTGACCGGTATAACAAACAACCCTAACCTGACCGGTATAACAAACAACCCTAACCTGACCGGTATAACAAACAACCCTAACCCTAACCTGACCGGTATAACAAACAACCCTAACCTGACCGGTATAACAAACAACCCTAACCTGACCGGTATAACAAACAACCCTAACCTGACCGGTATAACAAACAACCCTAACCTGACCGGTATAACAAACAACCCTAACCTGACCGGTATAACAAACAACCCTAACCTAACCGGTATAACAAACAACCCTAACCTGACCGGTATAACAAACAACCTAACCCTAACCTGACCGAACCCTAACCCCTAACCCTAACCTGACCGGTATAACAAACAACCCTAACCTGACCGGTATAACAAACAACCCTAACCCTAACCTGACCGGTATAACAAACAACCCTAACCTGACCGGTATAACAAACAATAACCCCGTGATATGCAACTGTTCAGGGAAGTCAGGAACCAATACACCAGTCAGTCAGGAAAGCTAAGGCCAGCTTCTTCAGGCAGAAGTTTGCATCCTGTAACTCCAACTCCAAAAAGTTCTGGGACACTGTGAAGTCCATGGAGAACAAGAGCACCTCCTCCCAGCTGCCCACTGCACTGAGGCTAGGAAACACGGTCTCCACCTAAATCCATGATTATCGAAAACTTCAATAAGCACTTCTCAACGGCTGGCCATGCCTTCCGCCTGGCTACTAACCAACCTCGGCCAACAGCTCCGCCCCCCCGTAGTTCCTCACCCAAGCCTCTCCCAGGTTCTCCTTTACCCAAACCAGATAGCAGATGTTCAAAGAGCTGCAAAACCTGGACCCGTACAAAACAGCTGGGCTTGATAATCTGGACCCGCTATTTCAAAAACTATCTGCCGCCATTGTCGCAACCCCTATTACCAGCCTGTTCAACCCTCTTTCAACGTCTGAGATCCCCAAGGATTAAAAGCTAACCGCAGTCAACCCCCTCTTCAAAGGGGAGACACCCAACCCAAACTGCTATAGACCTATATCCATCCTGCCCTGCCTATCTAAGGTCTTTGAAAGCCAAGTCAACAAACAGGTCACTGACCATCTCGAATCCCACCGTACCTTCTCCGCTGTGCAATCTGGTAACCGAGCCGGTAACGGGTGCACCTCAGCCACACTCAAGGTACTAAATGATATCATAACCGCCATCGATAAAAGACAGTACTGTGCAGCCGTCTTCATAACAAACCTCGCCAAGGCTTTCGACTCTGTCAATCACCAAATTCTTATCGGCAGACTCAACAGCCTCGGTTTTCGGATGACTGCCTTGCCTGGTTCAAACAATAACTTTGCAGACAGAGTTCAGTGTGTCAAACGGAGGGCATAACCTGACCGGTCCTCTGGCAGTCTCTATGGGGGTGCCACAGGGTTCAATTCTCGGGCCGACTCTTTTCTCTGTATAATCAATGATGTTGCTCTTGCTGCGGGCGATTCCCTGATCCACCTCTACGCAGACGTTATAACCATTCTATAACTTTGGCCCGTCATAACACTGTGCTATCCAACCTCCAAACGAGCTTCAATGCCATACAGCACTCCTTCCGTGGCCTCCAACTGCTCCTAAACCGAGTAAAACCAAATGCATGCTTTTCAACCGATCGCTGCCTGCACCCGCATGCCCGACTAGCATCACCACCCTGGATGGTTCCAACCTTGAATATGTGGACATCTATAAGTACCTAGGTGTCTGGCTATAACAAACAAACTCTCCTTCCAGACTCACATCAACACAAACATCTCCAATCAAAAATCAAATCCAGAGTCGGCTTTCTATTCCGCAACAAAGCCTCCTTCACTCACGCTATAACAAACTTACCCTAGTAAAACTGACTATCCTACCGATCCAAACGACTTCGGCGATGTCATCTACAAAATGGCTTCCAACACTCTACTCAGCAAACTGGATGCAGTCTATCACAGTGCCATCCGTTTTGTCACTAAAGCACCT
>NW_026288658.1:32500-37500 GCF_023373465.1 Oncorhynchus keta
TAACCAGTCAGTTAATACCTAACCTTAATACCTAACCTTAACCAGTCAGTTAATACCTGACCTTAACCATCCCGTTAATACCTAACCTTAACCAGTCAGTTAATACCTAACCTTAATATCTAACCTTAACCATTCAGTTAATACCTAACCTTAACCAGTCAGTTAATACCTGACCTTAACCATCCCGTTAATACCTGACCTTAACCATCCCGTTAATACCTAACCTTAACCAGTCAGTTAATACCTAACCTTAATATCTAACCTTAACCATTCAGTTAATACCTGACCTTAATATCTAACCTGAACCAGTCAGTTAATACCTAACCTTAACCATCCCGTTAATACCTAACCTTAACCATCCCCTTAATACCTAACCTTAATATCTAACCTTAACCATCCCGTTAATACCTGACCTTAACCATCCTGTTAATACCTAACCTTAATATCTAACCTTAACCAGTCAGTTAATACCTGACCTTAACCATCCTGTTAATACCTAACCTTAATACCTAACCTTAACCAGTCAGTTAATACCTGACCTTAACCATCCTGTTAATACCTAACCTTAATACCTAACCTTAACCAGTCAGTTAATACCTGACCTTAACCATCCCGTTAATACCTAACCTTAATACCTAACCTTAACCATCCTGTTAATACCTAACCTTAATATCTAACCTTAACCAGTCAGTAAATACCTGACCTTAACCATCCTGTTAATACCTAACCTTAATATCTAACCTTAACCAGTCAGTTAATACCTGACCTTAACCATCCCCTTAATTCCAAACCTTAATATCTAAACTTAACCGTCAGTTAATACCTGACCTTAACCATCCCGTTAATACCTAACCTTAATACCTAACCTTAACCATCCTGTTAATACCTAACCTTAATATCTAACCTTAACCAGTCAGTAAATACCTGACCTTAACCATCCCGTTAATACCTAACCTTAATACCTAACCTTAACCATCCTGTTAATACCTAACCTTAATATCTAACCTTAACCAGTCAGTAAATACCTGACCTTAACCATCCTGTTAATACCTAACCTTAATATCTAACCTTAAACATTCAGTTAATACCTAACCTTAATACCTAACCTTAACCAGTCAGTAAATACCTGACCTTAACCATCCTGTTAATACCTAACCTTAATATCTAACCTTAACCAGTCAGTTAATACCTGACCTTAACCATCCCCTTAATTCCAAACCTTAATATCTAAACTTAACCGTCAGTTAATACCTGACCTTAACCATCCCGTTAATACCTAACCTTAATACCTAACCTTAACCATCCTGTTAATACCTAACCTTAATATCTAACCTTAACCAGTCAGTAAATACCTGACCTTAACCATCCTGTTAATACCTAACCTTAATATCTAACCTTAACCAGTCAGTTAATACCTGACCTTAACCATCCCCTTAATTCCAAACCTTAATATCTAAACTTAACCGTCAGTTAATACCTGACCTTAACCATCCCGTTAATACCTAACCTTAATATCTAACCTTAACCAGTCAGTAAATACCTGACCTTAACCATCCCGTTAATACCTAACCTTAATATCTAAACTTAACCAGTCAGTTAATACCTGACCTTAACCATCCCGTTAATACCTAACCTTAATATCTAACCTTAACCATTCAGTTAATACCTAACCTTAATATCTAACCATAACCAGTCAGTTAATACCTGACCTTAACCATCCTGTTAATACCTAACCTTCATATCTAACCTTAAACATTCAGTTAATACCTAACCTTAATACCTAACCTTAACCATTCAGTTAATACCTGACCTTAATATCTAACCTTAACCAGTCAGTAAACACCTAACCTTAATATCTAACCTTAAACATTCAGTTAATACCTAACCTTAATACCTAACCTTAACCATTCAGTTAATACCTAACCTTAATACCTAACCTTAACCAGTCAGTAAACACCTACCCTTAATATCTAACCTTAACCATTCAGTTAATACCTAACCTTAATATCTAACCTTAAACATTCAGTTAATACCTAACCTTAATACCTAACCTTAAACATTCAGTTAATACCTAACCTTAATACCTAACCTTAAACATTCAGTTAATACCTAACCTTAATACCTAACCTTAACCAGTCAGTTAATACCTGACCTTAACACCTAACCTTAACCATTCAGTTAATACCTAACCTTAACCATTCAGTTCATACCTAACCTTAACCAGTCAGTTAATACCTAACCGTAACCAGTCAGTTAATCCCTAACCTTAATACCTAACCTTAACCAGTCAGTTAATCCCTGACCTTAATACCTAACCTTAACCATTCAGTTAATACCTAACCTTAACCATTCAGTTAATACCTAACCTTAATACCGTACCTTAACCATTCGGTTAATTCCTAACCTTAACCATTCAGTTCATTCCTAACCTTAACCATTCAGTTAATACCTAACCTTAACCAGTCAGTTAATACCTAACCTTAACCAGTCAGTTAATACCTAACCTTAATACCTAACCTTAACCATTCAGTTAATACCTAACCTTAACCATTCAGTTAATACCTAACCTTAACCATGCAGTTAATATCTAACCTTAATACCTAACCTTAACCATTCAGTTAATACCTAACCTTAACCAGTCAGTTAATACCTAACCTTAACCATGCAGTTAATACCTAACCTTAATACCTAACCTTAACCAGTCAGTTAATACCTAACCTTAACCATCCCCTTAATACCTAACCTTAACACCTAACCTTAACCATCCTGTTAATACCTAACCTTAATATCTAACCTTAACCAGTCAGTAAATACCTGACCTTAACCATCCTGTTAATACCTAACCTTAATATCTAACCTTAACCAGTCAGTTAATACCTGACCTTAACCATCCCCTTAATTCCAAACCTTAATATCTAAACTTAACCGTCAGTTAATACCTGACCTTAACCATCCCGTTAATACCTAACCTTAATACCTAACCTTAACCATCCTGTTAATACCTAACCTTAATATCTAACCTTAACCAGTCAGTAAATACCTGACCTTAACCATCCCGTTAATACCTAACCTTAATACCTAACCTTAACCATCCTGTTAATACCTAACCTTAATATCTAACCTTAACCAGTCAGTAAATACCTGACCTTAACCATCCTGTTAATACCTAACCTTAATATCTAACCTTAAACATTCAGTTAATACCTAACCTTAATACCTAACCTTAACCAGTCAGTAAATACCTGACCTTAACCATCCTGTTAATACCTAACCTTAATATCTAACCTTAACCAGTCAGTTAATACCTGACCTTAACCATCCCCTTAATTCCAAACCTTAATATCTAAACTTAACCGTCAGTTAATACCTGACCTTAACCATCCCGTTAATACCTAACCTTAATACCTAACCTTAACCATCCTGTTAATACCTAACCTTAATATCTAACCTTAACCAGTCAGTAAATACCTGACCTTAACCATCCTGTTAATACCTAACCTTAATATCTAACCTTAACCAGTCAGTTAATACCTGACCTTAACCATCCCCTTAATTCCAAACCTTAATATCTAAACTTAACCGTCAGTTAATACCTGACCTTAACCATCCCGTTAATACCTAACCTTAATATCTAACCTTAACCAGTCAGTAAATACCTGACCTTAACCATCCCGTTAATACCTAACCTTAATATCTAAACTTAACCAGTCAGTTAATACCTGACCTTAACCATCCCGTTAATACCTAACCTTAATATCTAACCTTAACCATTCAGTTAATACCTAACCTTAATATCTAACCATAACCAGTCAGTTAATACCTGACCTTAACCATCCTGTTAATACCTAACCTTCATATCTAACCTTAAACATTCAGTTAATACCTAACCTTAATACCTAACCTTAACCATTCAGTTAATACCTGACCTTAATATCTAACCTTAACCAGTCAGTAAACACCTAACCTTAATATCTAACCTTAAACATTCAGTTAATACCTAACCTTAATACCTAACCTTAACCATTCAGTTAATACCTAACCTTAATACCTAACCTTAACCAGTCAGTAAACACCTACCCTTAATATCTAACCTTAACCATTCAGTTAATACCTAACCTTAATATCTAACCTTAAACATTCAGTTAATACCTAACCTTAATACCTAACCTTAAACATTCAGTTAATACCTAACCTTAATACCTAACCTTAAACATTCAGTTAATACCTAACCTTAATACCTAACCTTAACCAGTCAGTTAATACCTGACCTTAACACCTAACCTTAACCATTCAGTTAATACCTAACCTTAACCATTCAGTTCATACCTAACCTTAACCAGTCAGTTAATACCTAACCGTAACCAGTCAGTTAATCCCTAACCTTAATACCTAACCTTAACCAGTCAGTTAATCCCTGACCTTAATACCTAACCTTAACCATTCAGTTAATACCTAACCTTAACCATTCAGTTAATACCTAACCTTAATACCGTACCTTAACCATTCGGTTAATTCCTAACCTTAACCATTCAGTTCATTCCTAACCTTAACCATTCAGTTAATACCTAACCTTAACCAGTCAGTTAATACCTAACCTTAACCAGTCAGTTAATACCTAACCTTAATACCTAACCTTAACCATTCAGTTAATACCTAACCTTAACCATTCAGTTAATACCTAACCTTAACCATGCAGTTAATATCTAACCTTAATACCTAACCTTAACCATTCAGTTAATACCTAACCTTAACCAGTCAGTTAATACCTAACCTTAACCATGCAGTTAATACCTAACCTTAATACCTAACCTTAACCATTCAGTTAATACCTAACCTTAACCAGTCAGTTAATACCTAAACTTAACCAGTCAGTTAATACCTAACCTTAATACCTAACCTTAACCATTCAGTTAATACCTAACCTTAACCAGTCAGTTAATACCTAACCTTAACCAGTCAGTTAATACCTAACCTTAATACCTAACCTTAACCATTCAGTT